>NW_024037762.1:0-139212 GCF_015832195.1 Motacilla alba alba
GGACCGAGGGCGTACCTGGCATTTCAAATGCTTCTGCCCGGAGAAACAAAACTCAGCACCCCAGGTTCATGGTCTCAGTTTGCAGAGCTCCATGGGCACTCTCAAAGCAGCACGAGTTGGCACAGGTGGCAGCTTGTCCCTGGGCGTCATCTTGATATTTGTGGAAATCCTGCAGGCAGCCGGCCCCCAAGGGCCAAGGGCCGACCTGGTACTGACAAAGGCTTCTGCCCGGGAAAACAAAACCCAGCACCCCACGTTTCTGGTCTCAGTTTGCAGAGCTCCGTGGGCACTCTCAAAGCAGCCCGAGTTGGCACAGGTGGCAGCTTGTCCCTGGGCGTCATCTTGATATTTGTGGAAATTCTGCAGGCAGCCGGCTCCCAAGGGCCAAGGCCTGACCTGGTACTGACAAAGGCTTCTGCCCGGGGAAACAAAACCCACCACCCCACGTTTCTGGTCTCAGTTTGCAGAGCTCCATGGGCACTCTCAAAGCAGCCCGAGTTGGCACAGGTGGCAGCTTGTCCCTGGGCGGCATCTTGATATTCGTGGAAATCCCACAGGCTGCCTGCCCCTGTGGAACAAGGGCCGACCTGACACTGACAAAGGCTTCTGACCGGGAAAACAATACTCAGAACACCACTTTCCTGGTCCCAGTTTGCAGAGCTCCATGGGCACTCTCAAAGCAGCCCGAGTTGGCACAGGTGGCAGCTTGTCCCTGGGCAGCATCTTGATATTCGTGGAAATCCAGCAGGCAGACTGCCCATAAGGAACAATGACCCTCCTGGTACTGACAAAGGCTTCTGCCCTGGAAAACAAAACCCAGCACCCCACGTTTCTGGTCTCAGTTTGCAGAGCACCATGGGCACTCTCAAAGCAGCACGAGTTGGCACAGGTGGCAGCTTGTCCCTGGGCAGCATCTTGATATTCGTGGAAATCCAGCAGGCTGCCTGCCCTTAAGGACCGAGGGCGTACCTGGCACTTCAAATGCTTCTGCCCGGAGAAACAAAACTCAGCACCCCAGGTTCATGGTCTCAGTTTGCAGAGCTCCATGGGCACTCTCAAAGCAGCACGAGTTGGCACAGGTGGCAGCTTGTCCCTGGGCAGCATCTTGATATTCGTGGAAATCCAGCAGGCAGACGGCCCTGAAGTTCCGAGAGCCTGCCTGGTACTGACAAATGCTTCTGCCCGGGGAAACAAAACTCACCAAGGCAAGTTCCTGGTCTAACTTTGCAGAGCTCCATGGGCACTCTCAAAGCAGCCCGAGTTGGCACAGGTGGCAGCTTGTCCCTGGGTGGCATCTTGATATTCGTGGAAATCCAGCAGGCAGACTGCCTCTAAGGGCTGAGGGTCTACTTGTTACTGACAAAGGCTTCTGCCCGGGAAAACTAAACCCATAACCCCACATACTTTCTCTCAGTTTGAAGAGCTCCGTGGGCACTCTCAAAGCAGCCCGAGTTGGCACAAGTGGCAGCTTGTCCCTGGGCAGCATTTTGATATTCGTGGAAATCCTGCAGGCAGCTGGCCCCCAAGGGCCAAGGGCCGACCTGGTACTGACAAAGGCTTCTGCCCGGGAAAACAAAACTCAGAACACCACGTTTCTGGTCTCAGTTTGCAGAGCACCATGGGCACTCTCAAAGCAGCGCGAGTTGGCACAGGTAGCAGCTTGTCCCTGGGCAGCATCTTGATATTCGTGGAAATCCAGCAGGCTGCCTGCCCTTAAGGACCGAGGGCGTACCTGGCACTTCAAATGCTTCTGCCCGGAGAAACAAAACTCAGCACCCCAGGTTCATGGTCTCAGTTTGCAGAGCTCCATGGGCACTCTCAAAGCAGCACGAGTTGGCACAGGTGGCAGCTTGTCCCTGGGCAGCATCTTGATATTCGTGGAAATCCAGCCGGCAGCCTGCCCCTGAGGAACAAGGGCCTTCCTGGTACTGACAAAGGCTTCTGCCCAGGGAAACAAAATCCACCACCCCACGTTCTACATCTCAGTTTGCAGAGCTCCATGGGCACTCTCAAAGCAGCACGAGTTGGCACAGGTGGCAGCTTGTCCCTGGGCGGCATCTTGATATTTGTGGAAATCCTGCAGGCAGCCGGCCCCCAAGGGCCAAGGGCCGACCTGATACTGACAAAGGCTTCTGCCCGGGAAAACAAAACCCACCACCCCACGTTTCTGGTCTCAGTTTGCAGAGCTCCGTGGGCACTCTCAAAGCAGCCCGAGTTGGCACAGGTGGCAGCTTGTCCCTGGGCGTCATCTTGATATTTGTGGAAATCCTGCAGGCAGCCGGCTCCCAAGGGCCAAGGCCTGACCTGGTACTGACAAAGGCTTCTGCCCGGGGAAACAAAACCCACCACCCCACGTTCCAGGTCTCAGTTTGCAGAGCTCCATGGGCACCCTCAAAGCAGCCCGAGTTGGCACAGGTGGCAGCTTGTCCCTGGGCGGCATCTTGATATTCGTGGAAATCCCGCAGGCTGCCTGCCCCTGTGGAACAAGGGCCGACCTGACACTGACAAAGGCTTCTGACCAGGAAAACAATACTCAGAACACCACTTTCCTGGTCCCAGTTTGCAGAGCTCCATGGGCACTCTCAAAGCAGCCCGAGTTGGCACAGGTGGCAGCTTGACCCGGGACGGCACCGTGATATTCGGGCAAATCCAGCGGGGAGCCGGCCGCTAAGGGTGGAGGGCCGACCTAGTACAGAGATAGTCTTCTACCCAGCAAAACAAGACACACAACCCGACGTTCCAGGCCACAGTTTGAAGAGCTCCATGGGCACTCTCAAAGCAGCCCGAGTTGGCACAGGTGGCAGCTTGTCCCTGGGCGGCATCTTGTTATTCGGGGAAATCCAGCCTGCAACCGGACCCATAGGGCCGAAGGCCTACCTGGTACTGACAAAGGCTTCTGCCGGGAAAACAAAACTCAGAACCCCACGGTCCCGGTCTCAGTTTGCAGAGCTCCATGGGCACTCTCAAAGCAGCCCGAGTTGGCACAGGTGGCAGAATATCCCTGGGCGGCATCTTGATATTCGTGGAAATCCAGCAGGCAGCCAGCCATGAAGGGCCGAGGGCCTACCTGGTACTGACAAAGGCTTCTGCCGAGGAAAAAAAAAAACTCACCATCCCACGCTCCTGGTTTCTGTTTGTAGAGCACCATGGGTACTCTCAAAGCAGCCCAAGTTGGCACAGGTGGCAGCTTGTTCCTGGGCGGCATCTAGATATGCGTGGAAATCCAGCAGGCAGACTGCCTCTAAGGGCCGAGGTCCTACTTGGTACTGACAAAGGGTTCTGCCCGGGAAAAAAAAACCCGAAACCCCACATACTTTGGCTCAGTTTGAAGAGATCCGTGGGCACTCTCAAAGCAGCGTGAGTTGGCACAGGTGGCAGCTTGTCCCTGGGCGGCATCTTGATATTCGTGGAAGTCTTGCTGCCAGCCTGCCCCTAAGGGCCGAGGGCCTACCTGGTACTTACAATGGCTTCTGCCCGGGGAAACATAACCCATAACCCCATGTACCCTGTCTCAGTTTTTAGAGCTCCGTGGGCACCCTCAAAGCAGCCCGAGCTGGCACAGGTGGCAGCTTGTCCCTGGGCAGCATCTTGATATTCGTGGAAATTCAGCAGGCAGCCTGCCCCTAAGGAACAAGGGCCTACCTGGTACTGAGAGAGGCTTCTGCCCGAGAAAACAAAACCCACAACCCTAGGTTATGGTCTCAGTTTGCAGAGCTCCGTGGGCACCCTCAAAGCAGCGCGAGTTGGCCCAAGTGGCAGCTTGTCCCTGGGCAGCATCTTGATATTCGTGGAAATCCAGCAGTCAGACGGCCCTGAAGTTCCGAGAGCCTGCCTGGTACTGCAAATGCTTCTGCCCGGGGAAACAAAACTCACCAAGGCAAGTTCCTGGTCTAACTTTGCAGAGCTCCATGGGCACTCTCAAAGCAGCCCGAGTTGGCACAGGTGGCAGCTTGTCCCTGGGTGGCATCTTGATATTCGTGGAAATCCAGCAGGCAGACTGCCTCTAAGGGCTGAGGGCCTACTTGGTACTGACAAAGGCTTCTGCCCGGGAAAACTAAACCCATAACCCCACATACTTTCTCTCAGTTTGAAGAGCTCCGTGGGCACTCTCAAAGCAGCCCGAGTTGGCACAAGTGGCAGCTTGTCCCTGGGCAGCATTTTGATATTCGTGGAAATCCTGCAGGCAGCCGGCCCCCAAGGGCCAAGGGCCGACCTGGTACTGACAAAGGCTTCTGCCCGGGAAAACAAAACTCAGAACACCACGTTTCTGGTCTCAGTTTGCAGAGCACCATGGGCACTCTCAAAGCAGCGCGAGTTGGCACAGGTAGCAGCTTGTCCCTGGGCAGCATCTTGATATTCGTGGAAATCCAGCAGGCTGCCTGCCCTTAAGGACCGAGGGCGTACCTGGCACTTCAAATGCTTCTGCCCGGAGAAACAAAACTCAGCACCCCAGGTTCATGGTCTCAGTTTGCAGAGCTCCATGGGCACTCTCAAAGCAGCACGAGTTGGCACAGGTGGCAGCTTGTCCCTGGGCGTCATCTTGATATTTGTGGAAATCCTGCAGGCAGCCGGCCCCCAAGGGCCAAGGGCCGACCTGGTACTGACAAAGGCTTCTGCCCGGGAAAACAAAACCCAGCACCCCACGTTTCTGGTCTCAGTTTGCAGAGCTCCATGGGCACTCTCAAAGCAGCCCGAGTTGGCACAGGTGGCAGCTTGTCCCTGGGCAGCATCTTGATATTCGTGGAAATCCAGCAGGCAGACTGCCCATAAGGAACAAGGACCCTCCTGGTACTGACAAAGGCTTCTGCCCTGGAAAACAAAACCCAGCACCCCACGTTTCTGGTCTCAGTTTGCAGAGCACCATGGGCACTCTCAAAGCAGCACGAGTTGGCACAGGTGGCAGCTTGTCCCTGGGCAGCATCTTGATATTCGTGGAAATCCAGCAGGCTGCCTGCCCTTAAGGACCGAGGGCGTACCTGGCACTTCAAATGCTTCTGCCCGGAGAAACAAAACTCAGCACCCCAGGTTCATGGTCTCAGTTTGCAGAGCTCCATGGGCACTCTCAAAGCAGCACGAGTTGGCACAGGTGGCAGCTTGTCCCTGGGCAGCATCTTGATATTCGTGGAAATCCAGCAGGCAGACGGCCCTGAAGTTCCGAGAGCCTGCCTGGTACTGACAAATGCTTCTGCCCGGGGAAACAAAACTCACCAAGGCAAGTTCCTGGTCTAACTTTGCAGAGCTCCATGGGCACTCTCAAAGCAGCCCGAGTTGGCACAGGTGGCAGCTTGTCCCTGGGTGGCATCTTGATATTCGTGGAAATCCAGCAGGCAGACTGCCTCTAAGGGCTGAGGGCCTACTTGGTACTGACAAAGGCTTCTGCCCTGGAAAACTAAACCCATAACCCCACATACTTTCTCTCAGTTTGAAGAGCTCCGTGGGCACTCTCAAAGCAGCCCGAGTTGGCACAAGTGGCAGCTTGTCCCTGGGCAGCATTTTGATATTCGTGGAAATCCTGCAGGCAGCTGGCCCTCAAGGGCCAAGGGCCGACCTGGTACTGACAAAGGCTTCTGCCCGGGAAAACAAAACTCAGAACACCACGTTTCTGGTCTCAGTTTGCAGAGCACCATGGGCACTCTCAAAGCAGCGCGAGTTGGCACAGGTAGCAGCTTGTCCCTGGGCAGCATCTTGATATTCGTGGAAATCCAGCAGGCTGCCTGCCCTTAAGGACCGAGGGCGTACCTGGCACTTCAAATGCTTCTGCCCGGAGAAACAAAACTCAGCACCCCAGGTTCATGGTCTCAGTTTGCAGAGCTCCATGGGCACTCTCAAAGCAGCACGAGTTGGCACAGGTGGCAGCTTGTCCCTGGGCAGCATCTTGATATTCGTGGAAATCCAGCCGGCAGCCTGCCCCTGAGGAACAAGGGCCTTCCTGGTACTGACAAAGGCTTCTGCCCAGGGAAACAAAATCCACCACCCCACGTTCTACATCTCAGTTTGCAGAGCTCCATGGGCACTCTCAAAGCAGCACGAGTTGGCACAGGTGGCAGCTTGTCCCTGGGCGTCATCTTGATATTTGTGGAAATCCTGCAGGCAGCCAGCCCCCAAGGGCCAAGGGCCGACCTGATACTGACAAAGGCTTCTGCCCGGGAAAACAAAACCCACCACCCCACGTTTCTGGTCTCAGTTTGCCGAGCTCCGTGGGCACTCTCAAAGCAGCCCGAGTTGGCACAGGTGGCAGCTTGTCCCTGGGCGTCATCTTGATATTTGTGGAAATCCTGCAGGCAGCCGGCCCCCAAGGGCCAAGGCCTGACCTGGTACTGACAAAGGCTTCTGCCCGGGGAAACAAAACCCACCACCCCACGTTCCAGGTCTCAGTTTGCAGAGCTCCATGGGCACTCTCAAACCAGCCCGAGTTGGCACAGGTGGCAGCTTGTCCCTGGGCGGCATCTTGATATTCGTGGAAATCCCGCAGGCTGCCTGCCCCTGTGGAACAAGGGCCGACCTGACACTGACAAAGGCTTCTGACCGGGAAAACAATACTCAGAACACCACTTTCCTGGTCCCAGTTTGCAGAGCTCCATGGGCACTCTCAAAGCAGCCCGAGTTGGCACAGGTGGCAGCTTGTCCCTGGGCAGCATCTTGATATTCGTGGAAATCCAGCAGGCAGACTGCCCATAAGGAACAAGGACCCTCCTGGTACTGACAAAGGCTTCTGCCCTGGAAAACAAAACCCAGCACCCCACGTTTCTGGTCTCAGTTTGCAGAGCACCATGGGCACTCTCAAAGCAGCACGAGTTGGCACAGGTGGCAGCTTGTCCCTGGGCAGCATCTTGATATTCGTGGAAATCCAGCAGGCTGCCTGCCCTTAAGGACCGAGGGCGTACCTGGCACTTCAAATGCTTCTGCCCGGAGAAACAAAACTCAGCACCCCAGGTTCATGGTCTCAGTTTGCAGAGCTCCATGGGCACTCTCAAAGCAGCACGAGTTGGCACAGGTGGCAGCTTGTCCCTGGGCAGCATCTTGATATTTGTGGAAATCCAGCCGGCAGCCTGCCCCTGAGGAACAAGGGCCTTCCTGGTACTGACAAAGGCTTCTGCCCAGGGAAACAAAATCCACCACCCCACGTTCTACATCTCAGTTTGCAGAGCTCCGTGGGCACTCTCAAAGCAGCCCGAGTTGGCACAGGTGGCAGCTTGTCCCTGGGCGTCATCTTGATATTTGTGGAAATCCTGCAGGCAGCCGGCCCCCAAGGGCCAAGGGCCGACCTGGTACTGACAAAGGCTTCTGCCCGGGAAAACAAAACCCAGCACCCCACGTTTCTGGTCTCAGTTTGCAGAGCTCCGTGGGCACTCTCAAAGCAGCCCGAGTTGGCACAGGTGGCAGCTTGTCCCTGGGCGTCATCTTGATATTTGTGGAAATCCTGCAGGCAGCCGGCCCCCAAGGGCCAAGGCCTGACCTGGTACTGACAAAGGCTTCTGCCCGGGGAAACAAAACCCACCACCCCACGTTCCAGGTCTCAGTTTGCAGAGCTCCATGGGCACTCTCAAACCAGCCCGAGTTGGCACAGGTGGCAGCTTGTCCCTGGGCGGCATCTTGATATTCGTGGAAATCCCGCAGGCTGCCTGCCCCTGTGGAACAAGGGCCGACCTGACACTGACAAAGGCTTCTGACCGGGAAAACAATACTCAGAACACCACTTTCCTGGTCCCAGTTTGCAGAGCTCCATGGGCACTCTCAAAGCAGCCCGAGTTGGCACAGGTGGCAGCTTGTCCCTGGGCAGCATCTTGATATTCGTGGAAATCCAGCAGGCAGACTGCCCATAAGGAACAAGGACCCTCCTGGTACTGACAAAGGCTTCTGCCCTGGAAAACAAAACCCAGCACCCCACGTTTCTGGTCTCAGTTTGCAGAGCACCATGGGCACTCTCAAAGCAGCCCGAGTTGGCACAGGTGGCAGCTCCACCGTGGGCAGCATCCTGATATTCGTGGAAATTCAGCAGGCTGACGGCCCTGAAAGACCGTGGGCCTACCTAGTACTGACAAATACTTCTGCCCGGGAAAACAAAACTCAGCACCCCACGGTCCTGGTCACAGTTTGCAGAGCTCCGTGGGCACTCTCAAAGCAGCGTGAGTTGGCAAAGGTGGCAGCTTGTCCCTGGGCGGAAACTTGATTTTCGTGGAAATCCTGGTGCCAGCCTCCCCCAAAGGGCCGAGGGCCTACCTGGTCCTGCAAATGTTTCTGCCCGGGAAAACAACACCGACAAACCCACGTTCCTGGTCTCAGTTTGAAGAACTCCGTGGGCACTCTCAAAGCAGCACGAGTTGGCACAGGTGGCAGAATATCCCTGGGCAGCATTTTGATATTCGGGGAAATCTTGCTTCCAGGCTGTCCCTAAGGAACAAGGGCCTACTTGGTACTGACAAAGGCTTCTGCCCTGGAAAACAAAACCCAGCACGCCACGTTTCTGGTCTCAGTTTGCAGAGCACCATGGGCACTCTCAAAGCAGCGTGAGTTGGCACAGGTGGCAGCTTGTCCCTGGGCAGCATCTTGATATTCGTGGAAATACAGCAGGCTGCCTGCCCTTAAGGACCGAGGGCCTACCTGGCACTGCAAATGCTTCTGCCCGGAGAAACAAAACTCAGCACCCCAGGTTCATGGTCTCAGTTTGCAGAGCTCCGTGGGCACTCTCAAAGCAGCCCGAGTTGGCACAGGTGGCAGAATATCCCTGGGCAGCATCTTGATATTCGTGGAAAGCTTGCTGCCAGCCTGCACCTAAGGAACAAGGGCATACCTGGTACTGAGAGAGGCTTCTGCCCGGGAAAACAAAACCCACAGTCCTACGTTCCTGGTCTCAGTTTGCAGAGCTCCGTGGGCACCCTCATAGCAGCACGAGTTGGCCCAAGTGGCAGCTGGTCCCTGGGCAGCATCTTGATATTCGTGGAAATCCTGCAGGCAGCCTGCCCCTGAGGAACAAGGACTCTCCTGGTACTGACAAAGGCTTCTGCCCAGGGAAAGAAAACCCACCAGCCCATGTTCCACATCTCAGTTTGCAGAGCTCCATGGGCACTCTCAAAGCAGCCCAGGTTGGCACAGGTGGCAGCTTGTCCCTGGGCGGCATCTTGATATTTGTGGAAATCCTGCAGGCAGCCGGCCCCCAAGGGCCAAGGGCCGACCTGGTACTGACAAAGGCTTCTGCCAGGGGAAACAAAACCCAGCACCCCACGTTTCTGGTCTCAGTTTGCAGAGCTCCATGGGCACCATCAAAGCAGCCCGAGTTGGCACAGGTGGCAGCTTGTCCCTGGGCAGCATCTTGATATTCGTGGAAATCCAGCAGGCAGTCGGCCCTTAAATTCCGAGGGCCTACCTGGTACTGACAAAGGCTTCTGCCCGGGGAAACAAAACTCACCAACGCACGTTCCTGGTCTCACTTTGCAGAGCTCCAAGGGCACTCTCAAAGCAGCCCGAGTTGGCACAGGTGGCAGCTTGTCCTTTGGCAGCATCTTGATATTCATGGAAATCCAGCAGGCTGCCTGCCCTTAAAGACCAAGGGCCTACCTGGCACTGCAAATGCTTCTGCCCAGGGAAACAAAACTCAGCACCCCAGGTTCATGGTCTCAGTTTGCAGAGCTCCATGGGCACTCTCAAAGCAGCCCGAGTTGGCACAGGTGGCAGCTTGTCCCTGGGCAGCATCTTGATATTCGTGGAAATCTTCCTGCCAGCCTGCCCCTAAGGAACAAGGGCCTACCTGGCACTGAGAGAGGCTTCTGCCCGGGAAAACAAAACCCACAATCCTACGTTCCTGGTCTCAGTTTGCAGAGCTCCATGGGCACCCTCAAAGCAGCGCGAGTTGGCACAAGTGGCAGCTTGTCCCTGGGCAGCATCTTGATATTCGTGGAAATTGAGCCGCCAGCCTGCCCCTGAGGAACAAGGGCCTACCTGGTACTGACAAAGGCTTCTGCCCAGGGAAACAAAACCCATCACCCCACGTTCCACATCTCAGTTTGCAGAGCTCCATGGGCACTCTCAAAGCAGCCCGAGTTAGCACAGGTGGCAGCTTGTCCCTGGGCGGCATCTTGGTATTGGCGGAAATCCAGCAGGCAGACGGCCCCTAAGGGCCGTGGGCCTACCTGGAACAGACAAAGGCTTCTGCCCAGTTAAACAAAATTCGCCAACACACGTTCATGGTCTCAGTTTGCAGAGCTCCATGGGTACTCTAAAATCAGCGTGAGTTGCCACAGGTGGCAGCTTGTCCCTGGGCGGCATCTTGATATTCGTCGAAATCCGGCAGGCCGACGGCCCCTAAGGACTGAGAGCCTACCTGGTACTGACAAATGCTTCTGCCCAGGGAAACAAAACAGACCAACCCACGTTAATGGTCTCAGTTTGCAGAGCTCCATGGGCACTCTCAAGGCAGCGCGAGTTGGCACAGGTGGCAGCTTGTCCCTGGGCAGCATCTTCAGATTCGCAAAAACCCAGCAGGCAGCTGGCCCCGAAGGGCGAAGGCCTACCTGGTACTGACAAAGGCTTCTGCCCAGGTAAACTAAGCTCACCACACCACGTGCCAGGTCTCAGATTGCAGAACTCCATGGGCACACTCAAAGCAGCCTGAGTTGGCACAGGTGGCAGCTTGTCCCTGGGCGGCATCTTGATATTGGCGGAAATCCAGCAGGCAGACGGCCCCTAAGGACTGAGGGCCTACCTGATACTGACACAGCTTCTGCCCCGGAATACAAAACTCACCAGCCCACCTTCCTGGTCTCAGTTGGCAGAGCTCTTTAGGCACTCTGCAAGCAGCCTGACTTGGCACTGGTGGCAGCCTGTCCCTTGGTGGCAACTTGAAATTCGTGGAAATCTAGCAACCAGCTAGCCGCAGTGGGCTGGTGTTGTGCGGCTTGCTTCTTCACCTCCTGCAAGCTGCCGGCTCTCCGTCTAGCGAAAGCGAAAGAGCCGCTACTTCGCGCACTGCTGCTTGTGCCGGTGGCGGTGCTCTCCGGAGCGCTGCTTCGGGCGAAAGACGCCGGCCAGCGGCACTTCGCTCCGGATAGCCCCGTACCTCCGTCTTCTGCCTCTCTCGTCGTCTGCATCCTAGCCAAAAGCTTCTCCATGACTTCTCGCCGAGAGAGAAAGTGTGCCAGCACTGCAAACATCTTCCGATCTTGCTTGACGAGTTCACCCAGTTCTTTGCATCTCGCAGCGCAAAGAGACCCGCAAGAGTTTCCACGGAGCGTTGCAGGAGCACTAGCAAGATGCATTGCAAAGTTGTCCAAAAACTTCTTCCATTCGCATGCTAACGTGATTTTCAAAGGCATACTAATGGCAATCCACCATCCCGCAGCAGTAAGAGAGCTGCGCCCACAATGCTGCTGTTGTGCGGCTTGCTTCTTCACCTCCTGCAAGCTGCCGGCTCTCCGTCTAGCGAAAGCGAAAGAGCCGCTACTTCGCGCACTGCTGCTTGTGCCGGTGGCGGTGCGCTCCGGAGCGCTGCTTCGGGCGAAAGACGCCGGCCAGCGGCACTTCGCTCCGGACAGCCCCGTACCTCCGTCTTCTGCCTCTCTCGTCGTCTGCATCCAAGCCAAAAGCTTCTCCATGACTTCTCGCCGAGAGAGAAAGTGTGCCAGCACTGCAAACATCTACCGATCTTGTTTGACGAGTTCACCCAGTTCTTTGCATCTCGCAGCGCAAAGAGACCCGCAAGAGTTTCCACGGAGTGTTGCAGGAGCACTAGCAAGATGCATTGCAAAGTTGTCCAAAAACTTCTTCCATTCGCATGCTAACGTGATTTTCAAAGGCATGCGAGTGGCAATCCACCATCCCGCAGCAGTAAGAGAGCTGCGTACACAAGGCTGCTGTTGTGCGGCTTGCTTCTTCACCTCCTGCAAGCTGCCGGCTCTCCGTCTAGCGAAAGCGAAAGAGCCGCTACTTCGCGCACTGCTGCTTGTGCCGGTGGCGGTGCGCTCCGGAGCGCTGCTTCGGGCGAAAGACGCCGGCCAGCGGCACTTCGCTCCGGACAGCCCCGTACCTCCGTCTTCTGCCTCTCTCGTCGTCTGCATCCAAGCCAATAGCTTCTCCATGACTTCTCGCCGAGAGAGAAAGTGTGCCAGCACTGCAAACATCTTCCGATCTTGCTTGACGAGTTCACCCAGTTCTTTGCATCTCGCAGCGCAAAGAGACCCGCAAGAGTTTCCACGGAGCGTTGCAGGAGCACTAGCAAGATGCATTGCAAAGTTGTCCAAAAACTTCTTCCATTCGCATGCTAACGTGATTTTCATAGGCATACTAATGGCAATCCACCATCCCGCAGCAGTAAGAGAGCTGCGTACACAAGGCTGCTGTTGTGCGGCTTGCTTCTTCACCTCCTGCAAGCTGCCGGCTCTCCGTCTAGCGAAAGCGAAAGAGCCGCTACTTCGCGCACTGCTGCTTGTGCCGGTGGCGGTGCGCTCCGGAGCGCTGCTTCGGGCGAAAGACGCCGGCCAGCGGCACTTCGCTCCGGACAGCCCCGTACCTCCGTCTTCTGCCTCTCTCGTCGTCTGCATCCAAGCCAAAAGCTTCTCCATGACTTCTCGCCGAGAGAGAAAGTGTGCCAGCACTGCAAACATCTTCCGATCTTGCTTGACGAGTTCACCCAGTTCTTTGCATCTCGCAGCGCAAAGAGACCCGCAAGAGTTTCCACGGAGCGTTGCAGGAGCACTAGCAAGATGCATTGCAAAGTTGTCCAAAAACTTCTTCCATTCGCATGCTAACGTGATTTTCAAAGGCATACTAATGGCAATCCACCATCCCGCAGCAGTAAGAGAGCTGCGCCCACAATGCTGCTGTTGTGCGGCTTGCTTCTTCACCTCCTGCAAGCTGCCGGCTCTCCGTCTAGCGAAAGCGAAAGAGCCGCTACTTCACGCACTGCTGCTTGTGCCGGTGGCGGTGCGCTCCGGAGCGCTGCTTCGGGCGAAAGACGCCGGCCAGCGGCACTTCGCTCCGGATAGGCCCGTACCTCCGTCTTCTGCCTCTCTCGTCGTCTGCATCCTAGCCTAAAGCTTCTCCATGACTTCTCGCCGAGAGAGAAAGTGTGCCAGCACTGCAAACATCTTCCGATCTTGCTTGACGAGTTCACCCAGTTCGTTGCATCTCGCAGCTCAAAGAGACCCGCAAGAGTTTCCACGGAGCGTTGCAGGAGCACTAGCAAGATGCATTGCAAAGTTGTCCAAAAACTTCTTCCATTCGCATGCTAACGTGATTTTCAAAGGCATACGAATGGCAATCCACCATCCCGCAGCAGTAAGAGAGCTGCGTACACAAGGCTGCTGTTGTGCGGCTTGCTTCTTCACCTCCTGCAAGCTGCCGGCTCTCCGTCTAGCGAAAGCGAAAGAGCCGCTACTTCGCGCACTGCTGCTTGTGCCGGTGGCGGTGCGCTCCGGAGCGCTGCTTCGGGCGAAAGACGCCGGCCAGCGGCACTTCGCTCCGGACAGCCCCGTACCT
The DNA here is from genome assembly GCF_015832195.1 of Motacilla alba alba. Taxonomy (NCBI): domain Eukaryota; kingdom Metazoa; phylum Chordata; class Aves; order Passeriformes; family Motacillidae; genus Motacilla; species Motacilla alba. The sequence continues at coordinate 13,471 of NW_024037762.1, forward strand.
CCGTCTTCTGCCTCTCTCGTCGTCTGCATCCAAGCCAAAAGCTTCTCCATGACTTCTCGCCGAGAGAGAAAGTGTGCCAGCACTGCAAACATCTACCGATCTTGTTTGACGAGTTCACCCAGTTCTTTGCATCTCGCAGCGCAAAGAGACCCGCAAGAGTTTCCACGGACTGTTGCAGGAGCACTAGCAAGATGCATTGCAAAGTTGTCCAAAAACTTCTTCCATTCGCATGCTAACGTGATTTTCAAAGGCATACGAATGGCAATCCACCATCCCGCAGCAGTAAGAGAGCTGCGTACACAAGGCTGCTGTTGTGCGGCTTGCTTCTTCACCTCCTGCAAGCTGCCGGCTCTCCGTCTAGCGAAAGCGAAAGAGCCGCTACTTCGCGCACTGCTGCTTGTGCCGGTGGCGGTGCGCTCCGGAGCGCTGCTTCGGGCGAAAGACGCCGGCCAGCGGCACTTCGCTCCGGACAGCCCCGTACCTCCGTCTTCTGCCTCTCTCGTCGTCTGCATCCAAGCCAATAGCTTCTCCATGACTTCTCGCCGAGAGAGAAAGTGTGCCAGCACTGCAAACATCTTCCGATCTTGCTTGACGAGTTCACCCAGTTCTTTGCATCTCGCAGCGCAAAGAGACCCGCAAGAGTTTCCACGGAGCGTTGCAGGAGCACTAGCAAGATGCATTGCAAAGTTGTCCAAAAACTTCTTCCATTCGCATGCTAACGTGATTTTCATAGGCATACTAATGGCAATCCACCATCCCGCAGCAGTAAGAGAGCTGCGCCCACAATGCTGCTGTTGTGCGGCTTGCTTCTTCACCTCCTGCAAGCTGCCGGCTCTCCGTCTACCGAAGGCGAAAGAGCCGCTTCTTCGCGCACCGCTGCTTGTGCCGGTGGCGGTGCGCTCCGGAGCGCTGCTTCGGGCGAAAGACGCCGGCCAGCGGCACTTCGCTCCGGACAGCCCCGTACCTCCGTCTTCTGCCTCTCTCGTCGTCTGCATCCTAGCCTAAAGCTTCTCCATGACTTCTCGCCGAGAGAGAAAGTGTGCCAGCACTGCAAACATCTTCCGATCTTGTTTGACGAGTTCACCCAGTTCTTTGCATCTCGCAGCGCAAAGAGACCCGCAAGAGTTTCCACGGAGCGTTGCAGGAGCACTAGCAAGATGCATTGCAAAGTTGTCCAAAAACTTCTTCCACTCGCATGCTAACGTGATTTTCAAAGGCATGCGAGTGGCAATCCACCATCCCGCAGCAGTTCGAGAGCTGCGCCCACAATGCTGCTGTTGTGCGGCTTGCTTCTTCACCTCCTGCAAGCTGCCGGCTCTCCGTCTAGCGAAAGCGAAAGAGCCGCTACTTCGCGCACTGCTGCTTGTGCCGGTGGCGGTGCGCTCCGGAGCGCTGCTTCGGGCGAAAGACGCCGGCCAGCGGCACTTCGCTCCGGACAGCCCCGTACCTCCGTCTTCTGCCTCTCTCGTCGTCTGCATCCTAGCCAAAAGCTTCTCCATGACTTCTCGCCGAGAGAGAAAGTGTGCCAGCACTGCAAACATCTTCCGATCTTGCTTGACGAGTTCACCCAGTTCTTTGCATCTCGCAGCGCAAAGAGACCCGCAAGAGTTTCCACGGACTGTTGCAGGAGCACTAGCAAGATGCATTGCAAAGTTGTCCAAAAACTTCTTCCATTCGCATGCTAACGTGATTTTCAAAGGCATACGAGTGGCAATCCACCATCCCGCAGCAGTTCGAGAGCTGCGCCCACAATGCTGCTGTTGTGCGGCTTGCTTCTTCACCTCCTGCAAGTTGCCGGCTCTCCGTCTACCGAAGGCGAAAGAGCCGCTTCTTCGCGCACCGCTGCTTGTGCCGGTGGCGGTGCGCTCCGGAGCGCTGCTTCGGGCGAAAGACGCCGGCCAGCGGCACTTCGCTCCGGACAGCCCCGTACCTCCGTCTTCTGCCTCTCTCGTCGTCTGCATCCTAGCCAAAAGCTTCTCCATGACTTCTCGCCGAGAGAGAAAGTGTGCCAGCACTGCAAACATCTACCGATCTTGTTTGACGAGTTCACCCAGTTCTTTGCATCTCGCAGCGCAAAGAGACCCGCAAGAGTTTCCACGGAGCGTTGCAGGAGCACTAGCAAGATGCATTGCAAAGTTGTCCAAAAACTTCTTCCATTCGCATGCTAACGTGATTTTCAAAGGCATACGAGTGGCAATCCACCATCCCGCAGCAGTTCGAGAGCTGCGCCCACAATGCTGCTGTTGTGCGGCTTGCTTCTTCACCTCCTGCAAGCTGCCGGCTCTCCGTCTAGCGAAAGCGAAAGAGCCGCTACTTCGCGCACTGCTGCTTGTGCCGGTGGCGGTGCGCTCCGGAGCGCTGCTTCGGGCGAAAGACGCCGGCCAGCGGCACTTCGCTCCGGACAGCCCCGTACCTCCGTCTTCTGCCTCTCTCGTCGTCTGCATCCAAGCCAAAAGCTTCTCCATGACTTTCGCCGACAGAAATTGGGTGCCAGCACAGCAAACGTCTCCCAGTCTTGGCCCTGATTTTTGTCGTGGCTGCGCATTGTTGAAGCATTTATCTTTTTAATAAAGCGGCGAATTTATTTCGAGATGGCTATGATCTCTTCATACTTATCCTTGTGCGGTCAAGACACAGCAACAATACATTCTTGAGAAAGGAAAACATCTCGAGAGATATTCCAGTCCATCGGTGTGGCGCAGCTGCTGAAAAAGGGCAAAGCTGAAGAACCTTGCTCATCTTAATTTCTGTGCATCTCGCAGCAGGCGAAGCATGAGGCAGCCGAGCACCGCGCTTTTGTGCGCTCTTAATGGAATTGCAAAAAATCCCACAGCTTTTCATCCACAAGCACAGTCAGCTGCATTCGCTTTTGCTTCTTGAAAAACTCACCGCTCTCCTTATATCGGTGTAGATCTTGATCTCTGGTTCCTGGGACTTTACCCAAGTGTTTGCTGTTTTGTACTTTCTTCTTTGGCAGTCAGGAACTTGTATATATAATCTGGTACATGTTTCTTGGAAAACATTTCCTGTCTAAAAATGATACATAGCTGCAATTTACCCGACTGTATATAACTACTCTTTTACTGTATAAAAAAGTGTATTAGAATGATACACCACCTGAATTTCAATGATTGAAAAAAGCGTCTTACTTCTTTTTCCTATTCTCTGTATTTCCTTCTCTTTGTTATGTTTCTTTGGCTATTATGTGCGTGCCCAATGGTTTTTCTGTTCCTGTTGTGGGACAGCAAATGTTCAGGCTCTTCTAATTTTGTCACTAATTAAATAATCCATCTTCCCCGCCGGAAAGATGCAGGATGTGTCTCATTTTCACTGCTCCTGTTTTGTTTCCTTATTCTTTTGAATGGCTCCCTGTCTTCCTACTCACACTCTGAGTAACGAATTTCTAATTTTCTTTCCTATCTGCCTTTATCAATTTTTCTCTGACTTGGATGCTATTGAATTAAGCCATGCCAAGTTGAAGAATTGCATCAAGAAGAGTGCTCAATGAAAAAAAAAACATTTAGTTTTGGGGTTCTATCACAGAAGAGTTCAAAGACTCTTCCCATGTGAAGAATATCTGATGAATATCTTAAAAACTATCATCTCTGTGCAAGTATTTTGCATCCAGTTCTTGCTCTAGTCCTTGCTTTGGCAAATTTGACACAAGTGCGGCATTGTGTGTTTTGCAGCTTCTAGGGAGATGGTTCCAGGTCTTGAGAAAGTCGTGGGCTTTGTCTCATCTTTAGACATCTGAAAATCACCTAGGCATCCCAAAGACTCATTAGAAATACAAATACCTGCAGGGAACCGGAGGTGAGCTTCATCTTACCATGTGTCTTGAACAGGGTGTTCTATGTGTGAAAGAGATTCTAGTCAGAATTCTGCTCAGTACAGTCCATCAAGTTGAGAGAATTGATCATTTTAATCTGGGCTTTATATCCACAGAGGCTGAAGGTGTCTCCATGCTCCAGTGCCTATCAGTCTTCTCAAATATTTCAATCCATGAGTTGAATTCTAGAAGCAAAAACTTTTCTCCAGGTGACCTTTACCAAGAGACTCAATGTTAGGTGGAATCAAACAACTCCTTTTTTATCCATTTTATCGAAAGTGATCTTAAAGATTCAATCCATATGCTTAGGTGAGAGAAATCCTACCATTGGCAGATGGCATGTATTGGCCAGTATTGACAGCAGAAAGAAGCAAAAAAGCATGCCAAAAAATGCTGAATGCAGTAAGCAGACCATCAAGCAAACCGGTGGAAAAATAGTTGCTTTGTATGTAAGATGAATCGGAGAGATACATATGGAGTTCTTCATGATGTTTTTCATTGACATTTAAACTAGGAAAGAGGTTAAAACTATGATGGAAGGGATTAATTGCTTGATGTTAGAGTATTTCTTTAGAGAGACATAACAAGTGAATACATGTTTAACCAGTTATCGGCTTCCCATCAGCAATGGGTGCACTTTAATTGCCTTTAAAAGCTGTAATGAAATACTTTTTAAAGCAATTTTTTCCCCTTATTTTTGCAAGAGCTTTTTTCTGTTATTTTTGAAAAATAGGAAAAATTTCCAGTAAAGGATCAACGGGCTGCTCTGTCATTTAATATTAGAAAACACTTATGGTATACTTTCTAGAAGAAAAAGTACCTAAAAAAAGGAGTATTCCCATTATGCTTGTAAAACGATCTTCCAACCATAAGAAAATCAAAAATTATACTATTTCAAGGATCCCACACTCCTAGAACACATTCATTTACCACACTCATAATTTATCAAACACAGCTTGTAATTAGACCTCTAAGAGTCAAACAGAGCGTTGTATCCACAGGCACTGTGAGAGCAGCCTGAGGTGGCACAGGTGGCAGGTTGTACGTGAGCTAGATCTTGATCAATGCGGCATTACAGCAGCCAACCGGGGCCTGCACGCAAGGCCCATCCAAAAAATGTGGTGAGCTTTTTCCCAGGGAAACCAAACTCACCACCTCACCTTCCTGGTCTCAGGCCCCAAATGGCCACAAAAGTACTGTGCGGGCAACAGCCCAGGAAAAAAACCTCAACACCTCACCGTCTAGGTCTCAGTTTGCAGAGCTCTGTGGGCACTGTGCAAGCACCCAACGTTGGCACAGCTATCAGCCTTTAATTGGATGGCATCCTGATTAATACAGAAATCGAGCAGGCACCAAGCATCAACGTGCTTAGGGACACCTAGGTATTGTGCATTATACTGCCCAAGGAGAAAAAAACCCACCACCCCAAGGTCTTAGTCTCAGTTTGCAGAGTTCCGTGGGCACTCTCAAAGCAGCCCGAGTTGGCACAGGTGGCAGCTTGTCCCTGGGCGGCATCTTGTTATTCGGGGAAATCCAGCCTGCAACCGGACCCATAGGGCCGAAGGCCTACCTGGTACTGACAAAGGCTTCTGCCGGGAAAACAAAACTCAGAACCCCACGGTCCCGGTCTCAGTTTGCAGAGCTCCATGGGCACTCTCAAAGCAGCCCGAGTTGGCACAGGTGGCAGAATATCCCTGGGCAGCATCTTGATATTCGTGGAAATCCAGCAGGCAGCCAGCCATGAAGGGCCGAGGGCCTACCTGGTACTGACAAAGGCTTCTGCCGAGGAAAAAAAAAAACTCACCATCCCACGCTCCTGGTTTCTGTTTGTAGAGCACCATGGGTACTCTCAAAGCAGCCCAAGTTGGCACAGGTGGCAGCTTGTTCCTGGGCGGCATCTAGATATGCGTGGAAATCCAGCAGGCAGACTGCCTCTAAGGGCCGAGGTCCTACTTGGTACTGACAAAGGGTTCTGCCCGGGAAAAAAAAACCCGAAACCCCACATACTTTGGCTCAGTTTGAAGAGATCCGTGGGCACTCTCAAAGCAGCGTGAGTTGGCACAGGTGGCAGCTTGTCCCTGGGCGGCATCTTGATATTCGTGGAAGTCTTGCTGCCAGCCTGCCCCTAAGGGCCGAGGGCCTACCTGGTACTTACAATGGCTTCTGCCCGGGGAAACATAACCCATAACCCCATGTACCCTGTCTCAGTTTTTAGAGCTCCGTGGGCACCCTCAAAGCAGCCCGAGCTGGCACAGGTGGCAGCTTGTCCCTGGGCAGCATCTTGATATTCGTGGAAATTCAGCAGGCAGCCTGCCCCTAAGGAACAAGGGCCTACCTGGTACTGAGAGAGGCTTCTGCCCGAGAAAACAAAACCCACAACCCTAGGTTATGGTCTCAGTTTGCAGAGCTCCGTGGGCACCCTCAAAGCAGCGCGAGTTGGCCCAAGTGGCAGCTTGTCCCTGGGCAGCATCTTGATATTCGTGGAAATCCAGCAGGCAGACGGCCCTGAAGTTCCGAGAGCCTGCCTGGTACTGCAAATGCTTCTGCCCGGGGAAACAAAACTCACCAAGGCAAGTTCCTGGTCTAACTTTGCAGAGCTCCGTGGGCACTCTCAAAGCAGCCCGAGTTGGCACAAGTGGCAGCTTGTCCCTGGGCAGCATTTTGATATTCGTGGAAATCCTGCAGGCAGCCTGCCCCTGAGGAACAAGGACTCTCCTGGTACTGACAAAGGCTTCTGCCCAGGGAAACAAAATCCACCACCCCACGTTCTACATCTCAGTTTGCAGAGCTCCGTGGGCACTCTCAAAGCAGCCCGAGTTGGCACAGGTGGCAGCTTGTCCCTGGGCGTCATCTTGATATTTGTGGAAATCCTGCAGGCAGCCGGCCCCCAAGGGCCAAGGGCCGACCTGGTACTGACAAAGGCTTCTGCCCGGGAAAACAAAACCCAGCACCCCACGTTTCTGGTCTCAGTTTGCAGAGCTCCGTGGGCACTCTCAAAGCAGCCCGAGTTGGCACAGGTGGCAGCTTGTCCCTGGGCGTCATCTTGATATTTGTGGAAATCCTGCAGGCAGCCGGCCCCCAAGGGCCAAGGCCTGACCTGGTACTGACAAAGGCTTCTGCCCGGGGAAACAAAACCCACCACCCCACGTTCCAGGTCTCAGTTTGCAGAGCTCCATGGGCACTCTCAAACCAGCCCGAGTTGGCACAGGTGGCAGCTTGTCCCTGGGCGGCATCTTGATATTCGTGGAAATCCCGCAGGCTGCCTGCCCCTGTGGAACAAGGGCCGACCTGACACTGACAAAGGCTTCTGACCGGGAAAACAATACTCAGAACACCACTTTCCTGGTCCCAGTTTGCAGAGCTCCATGGGCACTCTCAAAGCAGCCCGAGTTGGCACAGGTGGCAGCTTGTCCCTGGGCAGCATCTTGATATTCGTGGAAATCCAGCAGGCAGACTGCCCATAAGGAACAAGGACCCTCCTGGTACTGACAAAGGCTTCTGCCCTGGAAAACAAAACCCAGCACCCCACGTTTCTGGTCTCAGTTTGCAGAGCACCATGGGCACTCTCAAAGCAGCCCGAGTTGGCACAGGTGGCAGCTCCTCCGTGGGCAGCATCCTGATATTCGTGGAAATTCAGCAGGCTGACGGCCCTGAAAGACCGTGGGCCTACCTAGTACTGACAAATACTTCTGCCCGGGAAAACAAAACTCAGCACCCCACGGTCCTGGTCACAGTTTGCAGAGCTCCATGGGCACTCTCAAAGCAGCGTGAGTTGGCAAAGGTGGCAGCTTGTCCCTGGGCGGAAACTTGATTTTCGTGGAAATCCTGGTGCCAGCCTCCCCCAAAGGGCCGAGGGCCTACCTGGTCCTGCAAATGTTTCTGCCCGGGAAAACAACACCGACAAACCCACGTTCCTGGTCTCAGTTTGAAGAACTCCGTGGGCACTCTCAAAGCAGCCCGAGTTGGCACAGGTGGCAGAATATCCCTGGGCAGCATTTTGATATTCGGGGAAATCTTGCTTCCAGGCTGTCCCTAAGGAACAAGGGCCTACTTGGTACTGACAAAGGCTTCTGCCCTGGAAAACAAAACCCAGCACCCCACGTTTCTGGTCTCAGTTTGCAGAGCACCATGGGCACTCTCAAAGCAGCGTGAGTTGGCACAGGTGGCAGCTTGTCCCTGGGCAGCATCTTGATATTCGTGGAAATACAGCAGGCTGCCTGCCCTTAAGGACCGAGGGCCTACCTGGCACTGCAAATGCTTCTGCCCGGAGAAACAAAACTCAGCACCCCAGGTTCATGGTCTCAGTTTGCAGAGCTCCGTGGGCACTCTCAAAGCAGCCCGAGTTGGCACAGGTGGCAGAATATCCCTGGGCAGCATCTTGATATTCGTGGAAAGCTTGCTGCCAGCCTGCACCTAAGGAACAAGGGCATACCTGGTACTGAGAGAGGCTTCTGCCCGGGAAAAGAAAACCCACAGTCCTACGTTCCTGGTCTCAGTTTGCAGAGCTCTGTGGGCACCCTCATAGCAGCACGAGTTGGCCCAAGTGGCAGCTGGTCCCTGGGCAGCATCTTGATATTCGTGGAAATCCAGCCGGCAGCCTGCCCCTGAGGAACAAGGACTCTCCTGGTACTGACAAAGGCTTCTGCCCGGGGAAAGAAAACCCACCAGCCCATGTTCCACATCTCAGTTTGCAGAGCTCCATGGGCACTCTCAAAGCAGCCCAAGTTGGCACAGGTGGCAGCTTGTCCCTGGGCGGCATCTTGATATTTGTGGAAATCCTGCAGGCAGCCGGCCCCCAAGGGCCAAGGGCCGACCTGGTACTGACAAAGGCTTCTGCCAGGGGAAACAAAACCCAGCACCCCACGTTTCTGGTCTCAGTTTGCAGAGCTCCATGGGCACCATCAAAGCAGCCCGAGTTGGCACAGGTGGCAGCTTGTCCCTGGGCAGCATCTTGATATTCGTGGAAATCCAGCAGGCAGTCGGCCCTGAAATTCCGAGGGCCTACCTGGTACTGACAAATGCTTCTGCCCGGGGAAACAAAACTCACCAACGCACGTTCCTGGTCTCACTTTGCAGAGCTCCAAGGGCACTCTCAAAGCAGCGCGAGTTGGCACAGGTGGCAGCTTGTCCTTTGGCAGCATCTTGATATTCATGGAAATCCAGCAGGCTGCCTGCCCTTAAAGACCAAGGGCCTACCTGGCACTGCAAATGCTTCTGCCCAGGGAAACAAAACTCAGCACCCCAGGTTCATGGTCTCAGTTTGCAGAGCTCCATGGGCACTCTCAAAGCAGCCCGAGTTGGCACAGGTGGCAGCTTGTCCCTGGGCGTCATCTTGATATTTGTGGAAATCCTGCAGGCAGCCGGCCCCCAAGGGCCAAGGGCCGACCTGGTACTGACAAAGGCTTCTGCCCGGGAAAAGAAAACCCAGCACCCCACGTTTCTGGTCTCAGTTTGCAGAGCTCCGTGGGCACTCTCAAAGCAGCCCGAGTTGGCACAGGTGGCAGCTTGTCCCTGGGCGTCATCTTGATATTTGTGGAAATCCTGCAGGCAGCCGGCCCCCAAGGGCCAAGGCCTGACCTGGTACTGACAAAGGCTTCTGCCCGGGGAAACAAAACCCACCACCCCACGTTCCAGGTCTCAGTTTGCAGAGCTCCATGGGCACTCTCAAACCAGCCCGAGTTGGCACAGGTGGCAGCTTGTCCCTGGGCGGCATCTTGATATTCGTGGAAATCCCGCAGGCTGCCTGCCCCTGTGGAACAAGGGCCGACCTGACACTGACAAAGGCTTCTGACCGGGAAAACAATACTCAGAACACCACTTTCCTGGTCCCAGTTTGCAGAGCTCCATGGGCACTCTCAAAGCAGCCCGAGTTGGCACAGGTGGCAGCTTGTCCCTGGGCAGCATCTTGATATTCGTGGAAATCCAGCAGGCAGACTGCCCATAAGGAACAAGGACCCTCCTGGTACTGACAAAGGCTTCTGCCCTGGAAAACAAAACCCAGCACCCCACGTTTCTGGTCTCAGTTTGCAGAGCACCATGGGCACTCTCAAAGCAGCCCGAGTTGGCACAGGTGGCAGCTCCTCCGTGGGCAGCATCCTGATATTCGTGGAAATTCAGCAGGCTGACGGCCCTGAAAGACCGTGGGCCTACCTAGTACTGACAAATACTTCTGCCCGGGAAAACAAAACTCAGCACCCCACGGTCCTGGTCACAGTTTGCAGAGCTCCGTGGGCACTCTCAAAGCAGCGTGAGTTGGCAAAGGTGGCAGCTTGTCCCTGGGCGGAAACTTGATTTTCGTGGAAATCCTGGTGCCAGCCTCCCCCAAAGGGCCGAGGGCCTACCTGGTCCTGCAAATGTTTCTGCCCGGGAAAACAACACCGACAAACCCACGTTCCTGGTCTCAGTTTGAAGAACTCCGTGGGCACTCTCAAAGCAGCCCGAGTTGGCACAGGTGGCAGAATATCCCTGGGCAGCATTTTGATATTTGGGGAAATCTTGCTTCCAGGCTGTCCCTAAGGAACAAGGGCCTACTTGGTACTGACAAAGGCTTCTGCCCTGGAAAACAAAACCCAGCACCCCACGTTTCTGGTCTCAGTTTGCAGAGCACCATGGGCACTCTCAAAGCAGCGTGAGTTGGCACAGGTGGCAGCTTGTCCCTGGGCAGCATCTTGATATTCGTGGAAATACAGCAGGCTGCCTGCCCTTAAGGACCGAGGGCCTACCTGGCACTGCAAATGCTTCTGCCCGGAGAAACAAAACTCAGCACCCCAGGTTCATGGTCTCAGTTTGCAGAGCTCCGTGGGCACTCTCAAAGCAGCCCGAGTTGGCACAGGTGGCAGAATATCCCTGGGCAGCATCTTGATATTCGTGGAAAGCTTGCTGCCAGCCTGCACCTAAGGAACAAGGGCATACCTGGTACTGAGAGAGGCTTCTGCCCGGGAAAAGAAAACCCACAGTCCTACGTTCCTGGTCTCAGTTTGCAGAGCTCCGTGGGCACCCTCATAGCAGCACGAGTTGGCCCAAGTGGCAGCTGGTCCCTGGGCAGCATCTTGATATTCGTGGAAATCCAGCCGGCAGCCTGCCCCTGAGGAACAAGGACTCTCCTGGTACTGACAAAGGCTTCTGCCCGGGGAAAGAAAACCCACCAGCCCATGTTCCACATCTCAGTTTGCAGAGCTCCATGGGCACTCTCAAAGCAGCCCAGGTTGGCACAGGTGGCAGCTTGTCCCTGGGCGGCATCTTGATATTTGTGGAAATCCTGCAGGCAGCCGGCCCCCAAGGGCCAAGGGCCGACCTGGTACTGACAAAGGCTTCTGCCAGGGGAAACAAAACCCAGCACCCCACGTTTCTGGTCTCAGTTTGCAGAGCTCCATGGGCACTCCCAAAGCAGCGCGAGTTGGCACAGGTGGCAGCTTGTCCCTGGGCAGCATCTTGATATTTGTGGAAATCCTGCAGGCAGCCGGCCCCCAAGGGCCAAGGGCCGACCTGGTACTGACAAAGGCTTCTGCCAGGGGAAACAAAACCCAGCACCCCACGTTTCTGGTCTCAGTTTGCAGAGCTCCAAGGGCACTCTCAAAGCAGCGCGAGTTGGCACAGGTGGCAGCTTGTCCTTTGGCAGCATCTTGATATTCATGGAAATCCAGCAGGCTGCCTGCCCTTAAAAACCAAGGGCCTACCTGGCACTTCAAATGCTTCTGCCCAGGGAAACAAAACTCAGCACCCCAGGTTCATGGTCTCAGTTTGCAGAGCTCCATGGGCACTCTCAAAGCAGCCCGAGTTGGCACAGGTGGCAGCTTGTCCCTGGGCAGCATCTTGATATTCGTGGAAATCTTGCTGCCAGCCTGCCCCTAAGGAACAAGGGCCTACCTGGCACTGAGAGAGGCTTCTGCCCGGGAAAACAAAACCCACAATCCTACGTTCCTGGTCTCAGTTTGCAGAGCTCCGTGGGCACCCTCAAAGCAGCGCGAGTTGGCACAAGTGGCAGCTTGTCCCTGGGCAGCATCTTGATATTCGTGGAAATTGAGCCGCCAGCCTGCCCCTGAGGAACAAGGGCCTACCTGGTACTGACAAAGGCTTCTGCCCAGGGAAACAAAACCCACCACCCCACGTTCCACATCTCAGTTTGCAGAGCTCCATGGGCACTCTCAAAGCAGCCCGAGTTAGCACAGGTGGCAGCTTGTCCCTGGGCGGCATCTTGGTATTGGCGGAAATCCAGCAGGCAGACGGCCCCTAAGGGCCGTGGGCCTACCTGGAACAGACAAAGGCTTCTGCCCAGTTAAACAAAATTCGCCAACACACGTTCATGGTCTCAGTTTGCAGAGCTCTGTGGGCACTCTTAAAGCAGCGCGAGTTGGCACAGGTGGCAGCTTGCCCCTGGGCGGCATCTTGATATTGGCGGAAATCCAGCCGGCAGCCGGCCCATAAGTGCCAAGGGCCTACCTGGTACTGACAAATGCTTCTGCCCAGGGAAACAAAACAGACCAACCCACGTTAATGGTCTCAGTTTGCAGAGCTCCATGGGCACTCTCAAGGCAGCGCGAGTTGGCACAGGTGGCAGCTTGTCCCTGGGCAGCATCTTCAGATTCGCAAAAACCCAGCAGGCAGCTGGCCCCGAAGGGCGAAGGCCTACCTGGTACTGACACAGCTTCTGCCCCGGAATACAAAACTCACCAGCCCACGTTCCTGGTCTCAGTTGGCAGAGCTCTTTAGGCACTCTGCAAGCAGCCTGACTTGGCACTGGTGGCAGCCTGTCCCTTGGTGGCAACTTGAAATTCGTGGAAATCTAGCAACCAGCTAGCCGCAGTGGGCTGGTGTTGTGCGGCTTGCTTCTTCACCTCCTGCAAGCTGCCGGCTCTCCGTCTAGCGAAAGCGAAAGAGCCGCTTCTTCGCGCACTGCTGCTTGTGCCGGTGGCGGTGCGCTCCGGAGCGCTGCTTCGGGCGAAAGACGCCGGCCAGCGGCACTTCGCTCCGGATAGCCCCGTACCTCCGTCTTCTGCCTCTCTCGTCGTCTGCATCCTAGCCAATAGCTTCTCCATGACTTCTCGCCGAGAGAGAAAGTGTGCCAGCACTGCAAACATCTTCCGATCTTGTTTGACGAGTTCACCCAGTTCTTTGCATCTCGCAGCGCAAAGAGACCCGCAAGAGTTTCCACGGAGCGTTGCAGGAGCACTAGCAAGATGCATTGCAAAGTTGTCCAAAAACTTCTTCCATTCGCATGCTAACGTGATTTTCATAGGCATACTAATGGCAATCCACCATCCCGCAGCAGTAAGAGAGCTGCGCCCACAATGCTGCTGTTGTGCGGCTTGCTTCTTCACCTCCTGCAAGCTGCCGGCTCTCCGTCTACCGAAGGCGAAAGAGCCGCTTCTTCGCGCACCGCTGCTTGTGCCGGTGGCGGTGCGCTCCGGAGCGCTGCTTCGGGCGAAAGACGCCGGCCAGCGGCACTTCGCTCCGGACAGCCCCGTACCTCCGTCTTCTGCCTCTCTCGTCGTCTGCATCCTAGCCTAAAGCTTCTCCATGACTTCTCGCCGAGAGAGAAAGTGTGCCAGCACTGCAAACATCTTCCGATCTTGCTTGACGAGTTCACCCAGTTCTTTGCATCTCGCAGCGCAAAGAGACCCGCAAGAGTTTCCACGGAGCGTTGCAGGAGCACTAGCAAGATGCATTGCAAAGTTGTCCAAAAACTTCTTCCACTCGCATGCTAACGTGATTTTCAAAGGCATGCGAGTGGCAATCCACCATCCCGCAGCAGTTCGAGAGCTGCGCCCTACAATGCTGCTGTTGTGCGCTTGACTTGCTTTGCATTCAAAGAGACCCGCTCACTGCAAGCTGCATTGCGGCTTCATTCCGTCTAGCGAAAGCGAAAGCTGCGAGCCTTGCTGCAAGCTGCCGGCTTCGCGCACTTCGCGCACTGCTGCTTGTGCCGGTGGCGGTGCGCTCCGGAGCGCTGCTTCGGGCGATAGACGCCCGCGAGCGGCACTTCGCTCCGGACAGCCCCGTACCTCCGTCTTCTGCCTCTCTCGTCGTCTGCATCCTAGCCAAAAGCTTCTCCATGACTTCTCGCCGAGAGAGAAAGTGTGCCAGCACTGCAAACATCTTCCGATCTTGCTTGACGAGTTCACCCAGTTCTTTGCATCTCGCAGCGCAAAGAGACCCGCAAGAGTTTCCACGGAGCGTTGCAGGAGCACTAGCAAGATGCATTGCAAAGTTGTCCAAAAACTTCTTCCATTCGCAAGTAAACGTGATTTTCAAAGGCATACGAGTGGCAATCCACCATCCCGCAGCAGTTCGAGAGCTGCGCCCACAATGCTGCTGTTGTGCGGCTTGCTTCTTCACCTCCTGCAAGTTGCCGGCTCTCCGTCTACCGAAGGCGAAAGAGCCGCTTCTTCGCGCACCGCTGCTTGTGCCGGTGGCGGTGCGCTCCGGAGCGCTGCTTCGGGCGAAAGACGCCGGCCAGCGGCACTTCGCTCCGGACAGCCCCGTACCTCCGTCTTCTGCCTCTCTCGTCGTCTGCATCCTAGCCAAAAGCTTCTCCATGACTTCTCGCCGAGAGAGAAAGTGTGCCAGCACTGCAAACATCTACCGATCTTGTTTGACGAGTTCACCCAGTTCTTTGCATCTCGCAGCGCAAAGAGACCCGCAAGAGTTTCCACGGAGCGTTGCAGGAGCACTAGCAAGATGCATTGCAAAGTTGTCCAAAAACTTCTTCCACTCGCATGCTAACGTGATTTTCAAAGGCATGCGAGTGGCAATCCACCATCCCGCAGCAGTTCGAGAGCTGCGCCCACAATGCTGCTGTTGTGCGGCTTGCTTCTTCACCTCCTGCAAGCTGCCGGCTCTCCGTCTAGCGAAAGCGAAAGAGCCGCTACTTCGCGCACTGCTGCTTGTGCCGGTGGCGGTGCGCTCCGGAGCGCTGCTTCGGGCGAAAGACGCCGGCCAGCGGCACTTCGCTCCGGACAGCCCCGTACCTCCGTCTTCTGCCTCTCTCGTCGTCTGCATCCTAGCCAAAAGCTTCTCCATGACTTCTCGCCGACAGAAATTGGGTGCCAGCACAGCAAACGTCTCCCAGTCTTGGCCCTGATTTTTGTCGTGGCTGCGCATTGTTGAAGCATTTATCTTTTTAATAAAGCGGCGAATTTATTTCGAGATGGCTATGATCTCTTCACACTTATCCTTGTGCGGTCAAGACACAGCAACAATACATTCTTGAGAAAGGAAAACATCTCGAGAGATATTCCAGTCCATCGGTGTGGCGCAGCTGCTGAAAAAGGGCAAAGCTGAAGAACCTTGCTCATCTTAATTTCTGTGCATCTCGCAGCAGGCGAAGCATGAGGCAGCCGAGCACCGCGCTTTTGTGCGCTCTTAATGGAATTGCAAAAAATCCCACAGCTTTTCATCCACAAGCACAGTCAGCTGCATTCGCTTTTGCTTCTTGAAAAACTCACCGCTCTCCTTATATCGGTGTAGATCTTGATCTCTGGTTCCTGGGACTTTACCCAAGTGTTTGCTGTTTTGTACTTTCTTCTTTGGCAGTCAGGAACTTGTATATATAATCTGGTACATGTTTCTTGGAAAACATTTCCTGTCTAAAAATGATACATAGCTGCAATTTACCCGACTGTATATAACTACTCTTTTACTGTATAAAAAAGTGTATTAGAATGATACACCACCTGAATTTCAATGATTGAAAAAAGCGTCTTACTTCTTTTTCCTATTCTCTGTATTTCCTTCTCTTTGTTATGTTTCTTTGGCTATTATGTGCGTGCCCAATGGTTTTTCTGTTCCTGTTGTGGGACAGCAAATGTTCAGGCTCTTCTAATTTTGTCACTAATTAAATAATCCATCTTCCCCGCCGGAAAGATGCAGGATGTGTCTCATTTTCACTGCTCCTGTTTTGTTTCCTTATTCTTTTGAATGGCTCCCTGTCTTCCTACTCACACTCTGAGTAACGAATTTCTAATTTTCTTTCCTATCTGCCTTTATCAATTTTTCTCTGACTTGGATGCTATTGAATTAAGCCATGCCAAGTTGAAGAATTGCATCAAGAAGAGTGCTCAATGAAAAAAAAAAACATTTAGTTTTGGGGTTCTATCACAGAAGAGTTCAAAGACTCTTCCCATGTGAAGAATATCTGATGAATATCTTAAAAACTATCATCTCTGTGCAAGTATTTTGCATCCAGTTCTTGCTCTAGTCCTTGCTTTGGCAAATTTGACACAAGTGCGGCATTGTGTGTTTTGCAGCTTCTAGGGAGATGGTTCCAGGTCTTGAGAAAGTCGTGGGCTTTGTCTCATCTTTAGACATCTGAAAATCACCTAGGCATCCCAAAGACTCATTAGAAATACAAATACCTGCAGGGAACCGGAGGTGAGCTTCATCTTACCATGTGTCTTGAACAGGGTGTTCTATGTGTGAAAGAGATTCTAGTCAGAATTCTGCTCAGTACAGTCCATCAAGTTGAGAGAATTGATCATTTTAATCTGGGCTTTATATCCACAGAGGCTGAAGGTGTCTCCATGCTCCAGTGCCTATCAGTCTTCTCAAATATTTCAATCCATGAGTTGAATTCTAGAAGCAAAAACTTTTCTCCAGGTGACCTTTACCAAGAGACTCAATGTTAGGTGGAATCAAACAACTCCTTTTTTATCCATTTTATCGAAAGTGATCTTAAAGATTCAATCCATATGCTTAGGTGAGAGAAATCCTACCATTGGCAGATGGCATGTATTGGCCAGTATTGACAGCAGAAAGAAGCAAAAAAGCATGCCAAAAAATGCTGAATGCAGTAAGCAGACCATCAAGCAAACCGGTGGAAAAATAGTTGCTTTGTATGTAAGATGAATCGGAGAGATACATATGGAGTTCTTCATGATGTTTTTCATTGACATTTAAACTAGGAAAGAGGTTAAAACTATGATGGAAGGGATTAATTGCTTGATGTTAGAGTATTTCTTTAGAGAGACATAACAAGTGAATACATGTTTAACCAGTTATCGGCTTCCCATCAGCAATGGGTGCACTTTAATTGCCTTTAAAAGCTGTAATGAAATACTTTTTAAAGCAATTTTTTCCCCTTATTTTTGCAAGAGCTTTTTTCTGTTATTTTTGAAAAATAGGAAAAATTTCCAGTAAAGGATCAACGGGCTGCTCTGTCATTTAATATTAGAAAACACTTATGGTATACTTTCTAGAAGAAAAAGTACCTAAAAAAAGGAGTATTCCCATTATGCTTGTAAAACGATCTTCCAACCATAAGAAAATCAAAAATTATACTATTTCAAGGATCCCACACTCCTAGAACACATTCATTTACCACACTCATAATTTATCAAACACAGCTTGTAATTAGACCTCTAAGAGTCAAACAGAGCGTTGTATCCACAGGCACTGTGAGAGCAGCCTGAGGTGGCACAGGTGGCAGGTTGTACGTGAGCTAGATCTTGATCAATGCGGCATTACAGCAGCCAACCGGGGCCTGCACGCAAGGCCCATCCAAAAAATGTGGTGAGCTTTTTCCCAGGGAAACCAAACTCACCACCTCACCTTCCTGGTCTCAGGCCCCAAATGGCCACAAAAGTACTGTGCGGGCAACAGCCCAGGAAAAAAACCTCAACACCTCACCGTCTAGGTCTCAGTTTGCAGAGCTCTGTGGGCACTGTGCAAGCACCCAACGTTGGCACAGCTATCAGCCTTTAATTGGATGGCATCCTGATTAATACAGAAATCGAGCAGGCACCAAGCATCAACGTGCTTAGGGACACCTAGGTATTGTGCATTATACTGCCCAAGGAGAAAAAAACCCACCACCCCAAGGTCTTAGTCTCAGTTTGCAGAGTTCCGTGGGCACTCTCAAAGCAGCCCGAGTTGGCACAGGTGGCAGCTTGTCCCTGGGCGGCATCTTGTTATTCGGGGAAATCCAGCCTGCAACCGGACCCATAGGGCCGAAGGCCTACCTGGTACTGACAAAGGCTTCTGCCGGGAAAACAAAACTCAGAACCCCACGGTCCCGGTCTCAGTTTGCAGAGCTCCATGGGCACTCTCAAAGCAGCCCGAGTTGGCACAGGTGGCAGAATATCCCTGGGCAGCATCTTGATATTCGTGGAAATCCAGCAGGCAGCCAGCCATGAAGGGCCGAGGGCCTACCTGGTACTGACAAAGGCTTCTGCCGAGGAAAAAAAAAAACTCACCATCCCACGCTCCTGGTTTCTGTTTGTAGAGCACCATGGGTACTCTCAAAGCAGCCCAAGTTGGCACAGGTGGCAGCTTGTTCCTGGGCGGCATCTAGATATGCGTGGAAATCCAGCAGGCAGACTGCCTCTAAGGGCCGAGGTCCTACTTGGTACTGACAAAGGGTTCTGCCCGGGAAAAAAAAACCCGAAACCCCACATACTTTGGCTCAGTTTGAAGAGATCCGTGGGCACTCTCAAAGCAGCGTGAGTTGGCACAGGTGGCAGCTTGTCCCTGGGCGGCATCTTGATATTCGTGGAAGTCTTGCTGCCAGCCTGCCCCTAAGGGCCGAGGGCCTACCTGGTACTTACAATGGCTTCTGCCCGGGGAAACATAACCCATAACCCCATGTACCCTGTCTCAGTTTTTAGAGCTCCGTGGGCACCCTCAAAGCAGCCCGAGCTGGCACAGGTGGCAGCTTGTCCCTGGGCAGCATCTTGATATTCGTGGAAATTCAGCAGGCAGCCTGCCCCTAAGGAACAAGGGCCTACCTGGTACTGAGAGAGGCTTCTGCCCGAGAAAACAAAACCCACAACCCTAGGTTATGGTCTCAGTTTGCAGAGCTCCGTGGGCACTCTCAAAGCAGCGCGAGTTGGCCCAAGTGGCAGCTTGTCCCTGGGCAGCATCTTGATATTCGTGGAAATCCAGCAGGCAGACGGCCCTGAAGTTCCGAGAGCCTGCCTGGTACTGCAAATGCTTCTGCCCGGGGAAACAAAACTCACCAAGGCAAGTTCCTGGTCTAACTTTGCAGAGCTCCGTGGGCACTCTCAAAGCAGCCCGAGTTGGCACAAGTGGCAGCTTGTCCCTGGGCAGCATTTTGATATTCGTGGAAATCCTGCAGGCAGCCTGCCCCTGAGGAACAAGGACTCTCCTGGTACTGACAAAGGCTTCTGCCCAGGGAAACAAAATCCACCACCCCACGTTCTACATCTCAGTTTGCAGAGCTCCGTGGGCACTCTCAAAGCAGCCCGAGTTGGCACAGGTGGCAGCTTGTCCCTGGGCGTCATCTTGATATTTGTGGAAATCCTGCAGGCAGCCGGCCCCCAAGGGCCAAGGGCCGACCTGGTACTGACAAAGGCTTCTGCCCGGGAAAACAAAACCCAGCACCCCACGTTTCTGGTCTCAGTTTGCAGAGCTCCGTGGGCACTCTCAAAGCAGCCCGAGTTGGCACAGGTGGCAGCTTGTCCCTGGGCGGCATCTTGATATTTGTGGAAATCCTGCAGGCAGCCGGCCCCCAAGGGCCAAGGCCTGACCTGGTACTGACAAAGGCTTCTGCCCGGGGAAACAAAACCCACCACCCCACGTTCCAGGTCTCAGTTTGCAGAGCTCCATGGGCACTCTCAAACCAGCCCGAGTTGGCACAGGTGGCAGCTTGTCCCTGGGCGGCATCTTGATATTCGTGGAAATCCCGCAGGCTGCCTGCCCCTGTGGAACAAGGGCCGACCTGACACTGACAAAGGCTTCTGACCGGGAAAACAATACTCAGAACACCACTTTCCTGGTCCCAGTTTGCAGAGCTCCATGGGCACTCTCAAAGCAGCCCGAGTTGGCACAGGTGGCAGCTTGTCCCTGGGCAGCATCTTGATATTCGTGGAAATCCAGCAGGCAGACTGCCCATAAGGAACAAGGACCCTCCTGGTACTGACAAAGGCTTCTGCCCTGGAAAACAAAACCCAGCACCCCACGTTTCTGGTCTCAGTTTGCAGAGCACCATGGGCACTCTCAAAGCAGCCCAAGTTGGCACAGGTGGCAGCTCCTCCGTGGGCAGCATCCTGATATTCGTGGAAATTCAGCAGGCTGACGGCCCTGAAAGACCGTGGGCCTACCTAGTACTGACAAATACTTCTGCCCGGGAAAACAAAACTCAGCACCCCACGGTCCTGGTCACAGTTTGCAGAGCTCCGTGGGCACTCTCAAAGCAGCGTGAGTTGGCCAAAGTGGCAGCTTGTCCCTGGGCGGAAACTTGATTTTCGTGGAAATCCTGGTGCCAGCCTCCCCCAAAGGGCCGAGGGCCTACCTGGTCCTGCAAATGTTTCTGCCCGGGAAAACAACACCGACAAACCCACGTTCCTGGTCTCAGTTTGAAGAACTCCGTGGGCACTCTCAAAGCAGCCCGAGTTGGCACAGGTGGCAGAATATCCCTGGGCAGCATTTTGATATTCGGGGAAATCTTGCTTCCAGGCTGTCCCTAAGGAACAAGGGCCTACTTGGTACTGACAAAGGCTTCTGCCCTGGAAAACAAAACCCAGCACGCCACGTTTCTGGTCTCAGTTTGCAGAGCACCATGGGCACTCTCAAAGCAGCGTGAGTTGGCACAGGTGGCAGCTTGTCCCTGGGCAGCATCTTGATATTCGTGGAAATACAGCAGGCTGCCTGCCCTTAAGGACCGAGGGCCTACCTGGCACTGCAAATGCTTCTGCCCGGAGAAACAAAACTCAGCACCCCAGGTTCATGGTCTCAGTTTGCAGAGCTCCGTGGGCACTCTCAAAGCAGCCCGAGTTGGCACAGGTGGCAGAATATCCCTGGGCAGCATCTTGATATTCGTGGAAAGCTTGCTGCCAGCCTGCACCTAAGGAACAAG
The DNA here is from genome assembly GCF_015832195.1 of Motacilla alba alba. Taxonomy (NCBI): domain Eukaryota; kingdom Metazoa; phylum Chordata; class Aves; order Passeriformes; family Motacillidae; genus Motacilla; species Motacilla alba. Next base: position 34,110 of record NW_024037762.1, read on the forward strand.
GGCATACCTGGTACTGAGAGAGGCTTCTGCCCGGGAAAAGAAAACCCACAGTCCTACGTTCCTGGTCTCAGTTTGCAGAGCTCCGTGGGCACCCTCATAGCAGCACGAGTTGGCCCAAGTGGCAGCTGGTCCCTGGGCAGCATCTTGATATTCGTGGAAATCCAGCCGGCAGCCTGCCCCTGAGGAACAAGGACTCTCCTGGTACTGACAAAGGCTTCTGCCCGGGGAAAGAAAACCCACCAGCCCATGTTCCACATCTCAGTTTGCAGAGCTCCATGGGCACTCTCAAAGCAGCCCAGGTTGGCACAGGTGGCAGCTTGTCCCTGGGCGGCATCTTGATATTTGTGGAAATCCTGCAGGCAGCCGGCCCCCAAGGGCCAAGGGCCGACCTGGTACTGACAAAGGCTTCTGCCAGGGGAAACAAAACCCAGCACCCCACGTTTCTGGTCTCAGTTTGCAGAGCTCCATGGGCACTCCCAAAGCAGCGCGAGTTGGCACAGGTGGCAGCTTGTCCCTGGGCAGCATCTTGATATTTGTGGAAATCCTGCAGGCAGCCGGCCCCCAAGGGCCAAGGGCCGACCTGGTACTGACAAAGGCTTCTGCCAGGGGAAACAAAACCCAGCACCCCACGTTTCTGGTCTCAGTTTGCAGAGCTCCAAGGGCACTCTCAAAGCAGCGCGAGTTGGCACAGGTGGCAGCTTGTCCTTTGGCAGCATCTTGATATTCATGGAAATCCAGCAGGCTGCCTGCCCTTAAAAACCAAGGGCCTACCTGGCACTTCAAATGCTTCTGCCCAGGGAAACAAAACTCAGCACCCCAGGTTCATGGTCTCAGTTTGCAGAGCTCCATGGGCACTCTCAAAGCAGCCCGAGTTGGCACAGGTGGCAGCTTGTCCCTGGGCAGCATCTTGATATTCGTGGAAATCTTGCTGCCAGCCTGCCCCTAAGGAACAAGGGCCTACCTGGCACTGAGAGAGGCTTCTGCCCGGGAAAACAAAACCCACAATCCTACGTTCCTGGTCTCAGTTTGCAGAGCTCCGTGGGCACCCTCAAAGCAGCGCGAGTTGGCACAAGTGGCAGCTTGTCCCTGGGCAGCATCTTGATATTCGTGGAAATTGAGCCGCCAGCCTGCCCCTGAGGAACAAGGGCCTACCTGGTACTGACAAAGGCTTCTGCCCAGGGAAACAAAACCCACCACCCCACGTTCCACATCTCAGTTTGCAGAGCTCCATGGGCATTCTCAAAGCAGCCCGAGTTGGCACAGGTGGCAGCTTGTCCCTGGGCGGCATCTTGGTATTGGCGGAAATCCAGCAGGCAGACGGCCCCTAAGGGCCGTGGGCCTACCTGGAACAGACAAAGGCTTCTGCCCAGTTAAACAAAATTCGCCAACACACGTTCATGGTCTCAGTTTGCAGAGCTCTGTGGGCACTCTTAAAGCAGCCCGAGTTGGCACAGGTGGCAGCTTGCCCCTGGGCGGCATCTTGATATTGGCGGAAATCCAGCCGGCAGCCGGCCCATAAGTGCCAAGGGCCTACCTGGTACTGACAAATGCTTCTGCCCAGGTAAACAAAACAGACCAACCCACGTTAATGGTCTCAGTTTGCAGAGCTCCATGGGCACTCTCAAGGCAGCGCGAGTTGGCACAGGTGGCAGCTTGTCCCTGGGCAGCATCTTCAGATTCGCAAAAACCCAGCAGGCAGCTGGCCCCGAAGGGCGAAGGCCTACCTGGTACTGACACAGCTTCTGCCCCGGAATACAAAACTCACCAGCCCACGTTCCTGGTCTCAGTTGGCAGAGCTCTTTAGGCACTCTGCAAGCAGCCTGACATGGCACTGGTGGCAGCCTGTCCCTTGGTGGCAACTTGAAATTCGTGGAAATCTAGCAACCAGCTAGCCGCAGTGGGCTGGTGTTGTGCGGCTTGCTTCTTCACCTCCTGCAAGCTGCCGGCTCTCCGTCTAGCGAAAGCGAAAGAGCCGCTACTTCGCGCACTGCTGCTTGTGCCGGTGGCGGTGCGCTCCGGAGCGCTGCTTCGGGCGAAAGACGCCGGCCAGCGGCACTTCGCTCCGGACAGCCCCGTACCTCCGTCTTCTGCCTCTCTCGTCGTCTGCATCCTAGCCAAAAGCTTCTCCATGACTTCTCGCCGAGAGAGAAAGTGTACCAGCACTGCAAACATCTACCGATCTTGCTTGACGAGTTCACCCAGTTCTTTGCATCTCGCAGCGCAAAGAGACCCGCAAGAGTTTCCACGGAGTGTTGCAGGAGCACTAGCAAGATGCATTGCAAAGTTGTCCAAAAACTTCTTCCATTCGCATGCTAACGTGATTTTCAAAGGCATACGAGTGGCAATCCACCATCCCGCAGCAGTAAGAGAGCTGCGCCCACAATGCTGCTGTTGTGCGGCTTGCTTCTTCACCTCCTGCAAGCTGCCGGCTCTCCGTCTAGCGAAAGCGAAAGAGCCGCTTCTTCGCGCACTGCTGCTTGTGCCGGTGGCGGTGCGCTCCGGAGCGCTGCTTCGGGCGATAGACGCCCGCGAGCGGCACTTCGCTCCGGACAGCCCCGTACCTCCGTCTTCTGCCTCTCTCGTCGTCTGCATCCTAGCCAAAAGCTTCTCCATGACTTCTCGCCGAGAGAGAAAGTGTGCCAGCACTGCAAACATCTTCCGATCTTGCTTGACGAGTTCACCCAGTTCTTTGCATCTCGCAGCGCAAAGAGACCCGCAAGAGTTTCCACGGAGCGTTGCAGGAGCACTAGCAAGATGCATTGCAAAGTTGTCCAAAAACTTCTTCCATTCGCATGCTAACGTGATTTTCAAAGGCATACGAGTGGCAATCCACCATCCCGCAGCAGTTCGAGAGCTGCGCCCACAATGCTGCTGTTGTGCGGCTTGCTTCTTCACCTCCTGCAAGCTGCCGGCTCTCCGTCTACCGAAGGCGAAAGAGCCGCTTCTTCGCGCACCGCTGCTTGTGCCGGTGGCGGTGCGCTCCGGAGCGCTGCTTCGGGCGAAAGACGCCGGCCAGCGGCACTTCGCTCCGGACAGCCCCGTACCTCCGTCTTCTGCCTCTCTCGTCGTCTGCATCCTAGCCAAAAGCTTCTCCATGACTTCTCGCCGAGAGAGAAAGTGTGCCAGCACTGCAAACATCTTCCGATCTTGCTTGACGAGTTCACCCAGTTCTTTGCATCTCGCAGCGCAAAGAGACCCGCAAGAGTTTCCACGGAGCGTTGCAGGAGCACTAGCAAGATGCATTGCAAAGTTGTCCAAAAACTTCTTCCATTCGCATGCTAACGTGATTTTCAAAGGCATGCGAGTGGCAATCCACCATCCCGCAGCAGTTCGAGAGCTGCGCCCACAATGCTGCTGTTGTGCGGCTTGCTTCTTCACCTCCTGCAAGCTGCCGGCTCTCCGTCTAGCGAAAGCGAAAGAGCCGCTACTTCGCGCACTGCTGCTTGTGCCGGTGGCGGTGCGCTCCGGAGCGCTGCTTCGGGCGAAAGACGCCGGCCAGCGGCACTTCGCTCCGGACAGCCCCGTACCTCCGTCTTCTGCCTCTCTCGTCGTCTGCATCCAAGCCAAAAGCTTCTCCATGACTTTTCGCCGACAGAAATTGGGTGCCAGCACAGCAAACGTCTCCCAGTCTTGGCCCTGATTTTTGTCGTGGCTGCGCATTGTTGAAGCATTTATCTTTTTAATAAAGCGGCGAATTTATTTCGAGATGGCTATGATCTCTTCACACTTATCCTTGTGCGGTCAAGACACAGCAACAATACATTCTTGAGAAAGGAAAACATCTCGAGAGATATTCCAGTCCATCGGTGTGGCGCAGCTGCTGAAAAAGGGCAAAGCTGAAGAACCTTGCTCATCTTAATTTCTGTGCATCTCGCAGCAGGCGAAGCATGAGGCAGCCGAGCACCGCGCTTTTGTGCGCTCTTAATGGAATTGCAAAAAATCCCACAGCTTTTCATCCACAAGCACAGTCAGCTGCATTCGCTTTTGCTTCTTGAAAAACTCACCGCTCTCCTTATATCGGTGTAGATCTTGATCTCTGGTTCCTGGGACTTTACCCAAGTGTTTGCTGTTTTGTACTTTCTTCTTTGGCAGTCAGGAACTTGTATATATAACCTGGTACATGTTTCTTGGAAAACATTTCCTGTCTAAAAATGATACATAGCTGCAATTTACCCGACTGTATATAACTACTCTTTTACTGTATAAAAAAGTGTATTAGAATGATACACCACCTGAATTTCAATGATTGAAAAAAGCGTCTTACTTCTTTTTCCTATTCTCTGTATTTCCTTCTCTTTGTTATGTTTCTTTGGCTATTATGTGCGTGCCCAATGGTTTTTCTGTTCCTGTTGTGGGACAGCAAATGTTCAGGCTCTTCTAATTTTGTCACTAATTAAATAATCCATCTTCCCCGCCGGAAAGATGCAGGATGTGTCTCATTTTCACTGCTCCTGTTTTGTTTCCTTATTCTTTTGAATGGCTCCCTGTCTTCCTACTCACACTCTGAGTAACGAATTTCTAATTTTCTTTCCTATCTGCCTTTATCAATTTTTCTCTGACTTGGATGCTATTGAATTAAGCCATGCCAAGTTGAAGAATTGCATCAAGAAGAGTGCTCAATGAAAAAAAAAACATTTAGTTTTGGGGTTCTATCACAGAAGAGTTCAAAGACTCTTCCCATGTGAAGAATATCTGATGAATATCTTAAAAACTATCATCTCTGTGCAAGTATTTTGCATCCAGTTCTTGCTCTAGTCCTTGCTTTGGCAAATTTGACACAAGTGCGGCATTGTGTGTTTTGCAGCTTCTAGGGAGATGGTTCCAGGTCTTGAGAAAGTCGTGGGCTTTGTCTCATCTTTAGACATCTGAAAATCACCTAGGCATCCCAAAGACTCATTAGAAATACAAATACCTGCAGGGAACCGGAGGTGAGCTTCATCTTACCATGTGTCTTGAACAGGGTGTTCTATGTGTGAAAGAGATTCTAGTCAGAATTCTGCTCAGTACAGTCCATCAAGTTGAGAGAATTGATCATTTTAATCTGGGCTTTATATCCACAGAGGCTGAAGGTGTCTCCATGCTCCAGTGCCTATCAGTCTTCTCAAATATTTCAATCCATGAGTTGAATTCTAGAAGCAAAAACTTTTCTCCAGGTGACCTTTACCAAGAGACTCAATGTTAGGTGGAATCAAACAACTCCTTTTTTATCCATTTTATCGAAAGTGATCTTAAAGATTCAATCCATATGCTTAGGTGAGAGAAATCCTACCATTGGCAGATGGCATGTATTGGCCAGTATTGACAGCAGAAAGAAGCAAAAAAGCATGCCAAAAAATGCTGAATGCAGTAAGCAGACCATCAAGCAAACCGGTGGAAAAATAGTTGCTTTGTATGTAAGATGAATCGGAGAGATACATATGGAGTTCTTCATGATGTTTTTCATTGACATTTAAACTAGGAAAGAGGTTAAAACTATGATGGAAGGGATTAATTGCTTGATGTTAGAGTATTTCTTTAGAGAGACATAACAAGTGAATACATGTTTAACCAGTTATCGGCTTCCCATCAGCAATGGGTGCACTTTAATTGCCTTTAAAAGCTGTAATGAAATACTTTTTAAAGCAATTTTTTCCCCTTATTTTTGCAAGAGCTTTTTTCTGTTATTTTTGAAAAATAGGAAAAATTTCCAGTAAAGGATCAACGGGCTGCTCTGTCATTTAATATTAGAAAACACTTATGGTATACTTTCTAGAAGAAAAAGTACCTAAAAAAAGGAGTATTCCCATTATGCTTGTAAAACGATCTTCCAACCATAAGAAAATCAAAAATTATACTATTTCAAGGATCCCACACTCCTAGAACACATTCATTTACCACACTCATAATTTATCAAACACAGCTTGTAATTAGACCTCTAAGAGTCAAACAGAGCGTTGTATCCACAGGCACTGTGAGAGCAGCCTGAGGTGGCACAGGTGGCAGGTTGTACGTGAGCTAGATCTTGATCAATGCGGCATTACAGCAGCCAACCGGGGCCTGCACGCAAGGCCCATCCAAAAAATGTGGTGAGCTTTTTCCCAGGGAAACCAAACTCACCACCTCACCTTCCTGGTCTCAGGCCCCAAATGGCCACAAAAGTACTGTGCGGGCAACAGCCCAGGAAAAAAACCTCAACACCTCACCGTCTAGGTCTCAGTTTGCAGAGCTCTGTGGGCACTGTGCAAGCACCCAACGTTGGCACAGCTATCAGCCTTTAATTGGATGGCATCCTGATTAATACAGAAATCGAGCAGGCACCAAGCATCAACGTGCTTAGGGACACCTAGGTATTGTGCATTATACTGCCCAAGGAGAAAAAAACCCACCACCCCAAGGTCTTAGTCTCAGTTTGCAGAGTTCCGTGGGCACTCTCAAAGCAGCCCGAGTTGGCACAGGTGGCAGCTTGTCCCTGGGCGGCATCTTGTTATTCGGGGAAATCCAGCCTGCAACCGGACCCATAGGGCCGAAGGCCTACCTGGTACTGACAAAGGCTTCTGCCGGGAAAACAAAACTCAGAACCCCACGGTCCCGGTCTCAGTTTGCAGAGCTCCATGGGCACTCTCAAAGCAGCCCGAGTTGGCACAGGTGGCAGAATATCCCTGGGCAGCATCTTGATATTCGTGGAAATCCAGCAGGCAGCCAGCCATGAAGGGCCGAGGGCCTACCTGGTACTGACAAAGGCTTCTGCCGAGGAAAAAAAAAAACTCACCATCCCACGCTCCTGGTTTCTGTTTGTAGAGCACCATGGGTACTCTCAAAGCAGCCCAAGTTGGCACAGGTGGCAGCTTGTTCCTGGGCGGCATCTAGATATGCGTGGAAATCCAGCAGGCAGACTGCCTCTAAGGGCCGAGGTCCTACTTGGTACTGACAAAGGGTTCTGCCCGGGAAAAAAAAACCCGAAACCCCACATACTTTGGCTCAGTTTGAAGAGATCCGTGGGCACTCTCAAAGCAGCGTGAGTTGGCACAGGTGGCAGCTTGTCCCTGGGCGGCATCTTGATATTCGTGGAAGTCTTGCTGCCAGCCTGCCCCTAAGGGCCGAGGGCCTACCTGGTACTTACAATGGCTTCTGCCCGGGGAAACATAACCCATAACCCCATGTACCCTGTCTCAGTTTTTAGAGCTCCGTGGGCACCCTCAAAGCAGCCCGAGCTGGCACAGGTGGCAGCTTGTCCCTGGGCAGCATCTTGATATTCGTGGAAATTCAGCAGGCAGCCTGCCCCTAAGGAACAAGGGCCTACCTGGTACTGAGAGAGGCTTCTGCCCGAGAAAACAAAACCCACAACCCTAGGTTATGGTCTCAGTTTGCAGAGCTCCGTGGGCACCCTCAAAGCAGCGCGAGTTGGCCCAAGTGGCAGCTTGTCCCTGGGCAGCATCTTGATATTCGTGGAAATCCAGCAGGCAGACGGCCCTGAAGTTCCGAGAGCCTGCCTGGTACTGCAAATGCTTCTGCCCGGGGAAACAAAACTCACCAAGGCAAGTTCCTGGTCTAACTTTGCAGAGCTCCGTGGGCACTCTCAAAGCAGCCCGAGTTGGCACAAGTGGCAGCTTGTCCCTGGGCAGCATTTTGATATTCGTGGAAATCCTGCAGGCAGCCTGCCCCTGAGGAACAAGGACTCTCCTGGTACTGACAAAGGCTTCTGCCCAGGGAAACAAAATCCACCACCCCACGTTCTACATCTCAGTTTGCAGAGCTCCGTGGGCACTCTCAAAGCAGCCCGAGTTGGCACAGGTGGCAGCTTGTCCCTGGGCGTCATCTTGATATTTGTGGAAATCCTGCAGGCAGCCGGCCCCCAAGGGCCAAGGGCCGACCTGGTACTGACAAAGGCTTCTGCCCGGGAAAACAAAACCCAGCACCCCACGTTTCTGGTCTCAGTTTGCAGAGCTCCGTGGGCACTCTCAAAGCAGCCCGAGTTGGCACAGGTGGCAGCTTGTCCCTGGGCGTCATCTTGATATTTGTGGAAATCCTGCAGGCAGCCGGCCCCCAAGGGCCAAGGCCTGACCTGGTACTGACAAAGGCTTCTGCCCGGGGAAACAAAACCCACCACCCCACGTTCCAGGTCTCAGTTTGCAGAGCTCCATGGGCACTCTCAAACCAGCACGAGTTGGCACAGGTGGCAGCTTGTCCCTGGGCGGCATCTTGATATTCGTGGAAATCCCGCAGGCTGCCTGCCCCTGTGGAACAAGGGCCGACCTGACACTGACAAAGGCTTCTGACCGGGAAAACAATACTCAGAACACCACTTTCCTGGTCCCAGTTTGCAGAGCTCCATGGGCACTCTCAAAGCAGCCCGAGTTGGCACAGGTGGCAGCTTGTCCCTGGGCAGCATCTTGATATTCGTGGAAATCCAGCAGGCAGACTGCCCATAAGGAACAAGGACCCTCCTGGTACTGACAAAGGCTTCTGCCCTGGAAAACAAAACCCAGCACCCCACGTTTCTGGTCTCAGTTTGCAGAGCACCATGGGCACTCTCAAAGCAGCCCGAGTTGGCACAGGTGGCAGCTCCTCCGTGGGCAGCATCCTGATATTCGTGGAAATTCAGCAGGCTGACGGCCCTGAAAGACCGTGGGCCTACCTAGTACTGACAAATACTTCTGCCCGGGAAAACAAAACTCAGCACCCCACGGTCCTGGTCACAGTTTGCAGAGCTCCATGGGCACTCTGAAAGCAGCGTGAGTTGGCAAAGGTGGCAGCTTGTCCCTGGGCGGAAACTTGATTTTCGTGGAAATCCTGGTGACAGCCTCCCCCAAAGGGCCGAGGGCCTACCTGGTCCTGCAAATGTTTCTGCCCGGGAAAACAACACCGACAAACCCACGTTCCTGGTCTCAGTTTGAAGAACTCCGTGGGCACTCTCAAAGCAGCCCGAGTTGGCACAGGTGGCAGAATATCCCTGGGCAGCATTTTGATATTCGGGGAAATCTTGCTTCCAGGCTGTCCCTAAGGAACAAGGGCCTACTTGGTACTGACAAAGGCTTCTGCCCTGGAAAACAAAACCCAGCACGCCACGTTTCTGGTCTCAGTTTGCAGAGCACCATGGGCACTCTCAAAGCAGCGTGAGTTGGCACAGGTGGCAGCTTGTCCCTGGGCAGCATCTTGATATTCGTGGAAATACAGCAGGATGCCTGCCCTTAAGGACCGAGGGCCTACCTGGCACTGCAAATGCTTCTGCCCAGAGAAACAAAACTCAGCACCCCAGGTTCATGGTCTCAGTTTGCAGAGCTCCGTGGGCACTCTCAAAGCAGCCCGAGTTGGCACAGGTGGCAGAATATCCCTGGGCAGCATCTTGATATTCGTGGAAAGCTTGCTGCCAGCCTGCACCTAAGGAACAAGGGCATACCTGGTACTGAGAGAGGCTTCTGCCCGGGAAAAGAAAACCCACAGTCCTACGTTCCTGGTCTCAGTTTGCAGAGCTCCGTGGGCACCCTCATAGCAGCACGAGTTGGCCCAAGTGGCAGCTGGTCCCTGGGCAGCATCTTGATATTCGTGGAAATCCAGCCGGCAGCCTGCCCCTGAGGAACAAGGACTCTCCTGGTACTGACAAAGGCTTCTGCCCGGGGAAAGAAAACCCACCAGCCCATGTTCCACATCTCAGTTTGCAGAGCTCCATGGGCACTCTCAAAGCAGCCCAGGTTGGCACAGGTGGCAGCTTGTCCCTGGGCGGCATCTTGATATTTGTGGAAATCCTGCAGGCAGCCGGCCCCCAAGGGCCAAGGGCCGACCTGGTACTGACAAAGGCTTCTGCCAGGGGAAACAAAACCCAGCACCCCACGTTTCTGGTCTCAGTTTGCAGAGCTCCATGGGCACTCCCAAAGCAGCGCGAGTTGGCACAGGTGGCAGCTTGTCCCTGGGCAGCATCTTGATATTCGTGGAAATCCTGCAGGCAGTCGGCCCTGAAATTCCAAGGGCCGACCTGGTACTGACAAAGGCTTCTGCCAGGGGAAACAAAACCCAGCACCCCACGTTTCTGGTCTCAGTTTGCAGAGCTCCAAGGGCACTCTCAAAGCAGCGCGAGTTGGCACAGGTGGCAGCTTGTCCTTTGGCAGCATCTTGATATTCATGGAAATCCAGCAGGCTGCCTGCCCTTAAAAACCAAGGGCCTACCTGGCACTTCAAATGCTTCTGCCCAGGGAAACAAAACTCAGCACCCCAGGTTCATGGTCTCAGTTTGCAGAGCTCCATGGGCACTCTCAAAGCAGCCCGAGTTGGCACAGGTGGCAGCTTGTCCCTGGGCAGCATCTTGATATTCGTGGAAATCTTGCTGCCAGCCTGCCCCTAAGGAACAAGGGCCTACCTGGCACTGAGAGAGGCTTCTGCCCGGGAAAACAAAACCCACAATCCTACGTTCCTGGTCTCAGTTTGCAGAGCTCCGTGGGCACCCTCAAAGCAGCGCGAGTTGGCACAAGTGGCAGCTTGTCCCTGGGCAGCATCTTGATATTCGTGGAAATTGAGCCGCCAGCCTGCCCCTGAGGAACAAGGGCCTACCTGGTACTGACAAAGGCTTCTGCCCAGGGAAACAAAACCCACCACCCCACGTTCCACATCTCAGTTTGCAGAGCTCCATGGGCACTCTCAAAGCAGCCCGAGTTAGCACAGGTGGCAGCTTGTCCCTGGGCGGCATCTTGGTATTGGCGGAAATCCAGCAGGCAGACGGCCCCTAAGGGCCGTGGGCCTACCTGGAACAGACAAAGGCTTCTGCCCAGTTAAACAAAATTCGCCAACACACGTTCATGGTCTCAGTTTGCAGAGCTCTGTGGGCACTCTTAAAGCAGCGCGAGTTGGCACAGGTGGCAGCTTGCCCCTGGGCGGCATCTTGATATTGGCGGAAATCCAGCCGGCAGCCGGCCCATAAGTGCCAAGGGCCTACCTGGTACTGACAAATGCTTCTGCCCAGGGAAACAAAACAGACCAACCCACGTTAATGGTCTCAGTTTGCAGAGCTCCATGGGCACTCTCCAGGCAGCGCGAGTTGGCACAGGTGGCAGCTTGTCCCTGGGCAGCATCTTCAGATTCGCAAAAACCCAGCAGGCAGCTGGCCCCGAAGGGCGAAGGCCTACCTGGTACTGACACAGCTTCTGCCCCGGAATACAAAACTCACCAGCCCACGTTCCTGGTCTCAGTTGGCAGAGCTCTTTAGGCACTCTGCAAGCAGCCTGACTTGGCACTGGTGGCAGCCTGTCCCTTGGTGGCAACTTGAAATTCGTGGAAATCTAGCAACCAGCTAGCCGCAGTGGGCTGGTGTTGTGCGGCTTGCTTCTTCACCTCCTGCAAGCTGCCGGCTCTCCGTCTAGCGAAAGCGAAAGAGCCGCTTCTTCGCGCACTGCTGCTTGTGCCGGTGGCGGTGCGCTCCGGAGCGCTGCTTCGGGCGAAAGACGCCGGCCAGCGGCACTTCGCTCAGGATAGCCCCGTACCTCCGTCTTCTGCCTCTCTCGTCGTCTGCATCCTAGCCAATAGCTTCTCCATGACTTCTCGCCGAGAGAGAAAGTGTGCCAGCACTGCAAACATCTTCCGATCTTGTTTGACGAGTTCACCCAGTTCTTTGCATCTCGCAGCGCAAAGAGACCCGCAAGAGTTTCCACGGAGCGTTGCAGGAGCACTAGCAAGATGCATTGCAAAGTTGTCCAAAAACTTCTTCCATTCGCATGCTAACGTGATTTTCATAGGCATACTAATGGCAATCCACCATCCCGCAGCAGTAAGAGAGCTGCGCCCACAATGCTGCTGTTGTGCGGCTTGCTTCTTCACCTCCTGCAAGCTGCCGGCTCTCCGTCTACCGAAGGCGAAAGAGCCGCTTCTTCGCGCACCGCTGCTTGTGCCGGTGGCGGTGCGCTCCGGAGCGCTGCTTCGGGCGAAAGACGCCGGCCAGCGGCACTTCGCTCCGGACAGCCCCGTACCTCCGTCTTCTGCCTCTCTCGTCGTCTGCATCCTAGCCTAAAGCTTCTCCATGACTTCTCGCCGAGAGAGAAAGTGTGCCAGCACTGCAAACATCTTCCGATCTTGCTTGACGAGTTCACCCAGTTCTTTGCATCTCGCAGCGCAAAGAGACCCGCAAGAGTTTCCACGGAGCGTTGCAGGAGCACTAGCAAGATGCATTGCAAAGTTGTCCAAAAACTTCTTCCACTCGCATGCTAACGTGATTTTCAAAGGCATGCGAGTGGCAATCCACCATCCCGCAGCAGTTCGAGAGCTGCGCCCACAATGCTGCTGTTGTGCGGCTTGCTTCTTCACCTCCTGCAAGCTGCCGGCTCTCCGTCTAGCGAAAGCGAAAGAGCCGCTTCTTCGCGCACTGCTGCTTGTGCCGGTGGCGGTGCGCTCCGGAGCGCTGCTTCGGGCGATAGACGCCCGCGAGCGGCACTTCGCTCCGGACAGCCCCGTACCTCCGTCTTCTGCCTCTCTCGTCGTCTGCATCCTAGCCAAAAGCTTCTCCATGACTTCTCGCCGAGAGAGAAAGTGTGCCAGCACTGCAAACATCTTCTGATCTTGCTTGACGAGTTCACCCAGTTCTTTGCATCTCGCAGCGCAAAGAGACCCGCAAGAGTTTCCACGGAGCGTTGCAGGAGCACTAGCAAGATGCATTGCAAAGTTGTCCAAAAACTTCTTCCATTCGCAAGTAAACGTGATTTTCAAAGGCATACGAGTGGCAATCCACCATCCCGCAGCAGTTCGAGAGCTGCGCCCACAATGCTGCTGTTGTGCGGCTTGCTTCTTCACCTCCTGCAAGTTGCCGGCTCTCCGTCTACCGAAGGCGAAAGAGCCGCTTCTTCGCGCACCGCTGCTTGTGCCGGTGGCGGTGCGCTCCGGAGCGCTGCTTCGGGCGAAAGACGCCGGCCAGCGGCACTTCGCTCCGGACAGCCCCGTACCTCCGTCTTCTGCCTCTCTCGTCGTCTGCATCCTAGCCAATAGCTTCTCCATGACTTCTCGCCGAGAGAGAAAGTGTGCCAGCACTGCAAACATCTACCGATCTTGTTTGACGAGTTCACCCAGTTCTTTGCATCTCGCAGCGCAAAGAGACCCGCAAGAGTTTCCACGGAGCGTTGCAGGAGCACTAGCAAGATGCATTGCAAAGTTGTCCAAAAACTTCTTCCACTCGCATGCTAACGTGATTTTCAAAGGCATGCGAGTGGCAATCCACCATCCCGCAGCAGTTCGAGAGCTGCGCCCACAATGCTGCTGTTGTGCGGCTTGCTTCTTCACCTCCTGCAAGCTGCCGGCTCTCCGTCTAGCGAAAGCGAAAGAGCCGCTACTTCGCGCACTGCTGCTTGTGCCGGTGGCGGTGCGCTCCGGAGCGCTGCTTCGGGCGAAAGACGCCGGCCAGCGGCACTTCGCTCCGGACAGCCCCGTACCTCCGTCTTCTGCCTCTCTCGTCGTCTGCATCCTAGCCAAAAGCTTCTCCATGACTTCTCGCCGACAGAAATTGGGTGCCAGCACAGCAAACGTCTCCCAGTCTTGGCCCTGATTTTTGTCGTGGCTGCGCATTGTTGAAGCATTTATCTTTTTAATAAAGCGGCGAATTTATTTCGAGATGGCTATGATCTCTTCACACTTATCCTTGTGCGGTCAAGACACAGCAACAATACATTCTTGAGAAAGGAAAACATCTCGAGAGATATTCCAGTCCATCGGTGTGGCGCAGCTGCTGAAAAAGGGCAAAGCTGAAGAACCTTGCTCATCTTAATTTCTGTGCATCTCGCAGCAGGCGAAGCATGAGGCAGCCGAGCACCGCGCTTTTGTGCGCTCTTAATGGAATTGCAAAAAATCCCACAGCTTTTCATCCACAAGCACAGTCAGCTGCATTCGCTTTTGCTTCTTGAAAAACTCACCGCTCTCCTTATATCGGTGTAGATCTTGATCTCTGGTTCCTGGGACTTTACCCAAGTGTTTGCTGTTTTGTACTTTCTTCTTTGGCAGTCAGGAACTTGTATATATAATCTGGTACATGTTTCTTGGAAAACATTTCCTGTCTAAAAATGATACATAGCTGCAATTTACCCGACTGTATATAACTACTCTTTTACTGTATAAAAAAGTGTATTAGAATGATACACCACCTGAATTTCAATGATTGAAAAAAGCGTCTTACTTCTTTTTCCTATTCTCTGTATTTCCTTCTCTTTGTTATGTTTCTTTGGCTATTATGTGCGTGCCCAATGGTTTTTCTGTTCCTGTTGTGGGACAGCAAATGTTCAGGCTCTTCTAATTTTGTCACTAATTAAATAATCCATCTTCCCCGCCGGAAAGATGCAGGATGTGTCTCATTTTCACTGCTCCTGTTTTGTTTCCTTATTCTTTTGAATGGCTCCCTGTCTTCCTACTCACACTCTGAGTAACGAATTTCTAATTTTCTTTCCTATCTGCCTTTATCAATTTTTCTCTGACTTGGATGCTATTGAATTAAGCCATGCCAAGTTGAAGAATTGCATCAAGAAGAGTGCTCAATGAAAAAAAAAACATTTAGTTTTGGGGTTCTATCACAGAAGAGTTCAAAGACTCTTCCCATGTGAAGAATATCTGATGAATATCTTAAAAACTATCATCTCTGTGCAAGTATTTTGCATCCAGTTCTTGCTCTAGTCCTTGCTTTGGCAAATTTGACACAAGTGCGGCATTGTGTGTTTTGCAGCTTCTAGGGAGATGGTTCCAGGTCTTGAGAAAGTCGTGGGCTTTGTCTCATCTTTAGACATCTGAAAATCACCTAGGCATCCCAAAGACTCATTAGAAATACAAATACCTGCAGGGAACCGGAGGTGAGCTTCATCTTACCATGTGTCTTGAACAGGGTGTTCTATGTGTGAAAGAGATTCTAGTCAGAATTCTGCTCAGTACAGTCCATCAAGTTGAGAGAATTGATCATTTTAATCTGGGCTTTATATCCACAGAGGCTGAAGGTGTCTCCATGCTCCAGTGCCTATCAGTCTTCTCAAATATTTCAATCCATGAGTTGAATTCTAGAAGCAAAAACTTTTCTCCAGGTGACCTTTACCAAGAGACTCAATGTTAGGTGGAATCAAACAACTCCTTTTTTATCCATTTTATCGAAAGTGATCTTAAAGATTCAATCCATATGCTTAGGTGAGAGAAATCCTACCATTGGCAGATGGCATGTATTGGCCAGTATTGACAGCAGAAAGAAGCAAAAAAGCATGCCAAAAAATGCTGAATGCAGTAAGCAGACCATCAAGCAAACCGGTGGAAAAATAGTTGCTTTGTATGTAAGATGAATCGGAGAGATACATATGGAGTTCTTCATGATGTTTTTCATTGACATTTAAACTAGGAAAGAGGTTAAAACTATGATGGAAGGGATTAATTGCTTGATGTTAGAGTATTTCTTTAGAGAGACATAACAAGTGAATACATGTTTAACCAGTTATCGGCTTCCCATCAGCAATGGGTGCACTTTAATTGCCTTTAAAAGCTGTAATGAAATACTTTTTAAAGCAATTTTTTCCCCTTATTTTTGCAAGAGCTTTTTTCTGTTATTTTTGAAAAATAGGAAAAATTTCCAGTAAAGGATCAACGGGCTGCTCTGTCATTTAATATTAGAAAACACTTATGGTATACTTTCTAGAAGAAAAAGTACCTAAAAAAAGGAGTATTCCCATTATGCTTGTAAAACGATCTTCCAACCATAAGAAAATCAAAAATTATACTATTTCAAGGATCCCACACTCCTAGAACACATTCATTTACCACACTCATAATTTATCAAACACAGCTTGTAATTAGACCTCTAAGAGTCAAACAGAGCGTTGTATCCACAGGCACTGTGAGAGCAGCCTGAGGTGGCACAGGTGGCAGGTTGTACGTGAGCTAGATCTTGATCAATGCGGCATTACAGCAGCCAACCGGGGCCTGCACGCAAGGCCCATCCAAAAAATGTGGTGAGCTTTTTCCCAGGGAAACCAAACTCACCACCTCACCTTCCTGGTCTCAGGCCCCAAATGGCCACAAAAGTACTGTGCGGGCAACAGCCCAGGAAAAAAACCTCAACACCTCACCGTCTAGGTCTCAGTTTGCAGAGCTCTGTGGGCACTGTGCAAGCACCCAACGTTGGCACAGCTATCAGCCTTTAATTGGATGGCATCCTGATTAATACAGAAATCGAGCAGGCACCAAGCATCAACGTGCTTAGGGACACCTAGGTATTGTGCATTATACTGCCCAAGGAGAAAAAAACCCACCACCCCAAGGTCTTAGTCTCAGTTTGCAGAGTTCCGTGGGCACTCTCAAAGCAGCCCGAGTTGGCACAGGTGGCAGCTTGTCCCTGGGCGGCATCTTGTTATTCGGGGAAATCCAGCCTGCAACCGGACCCATAGGGCCGAAGGCCTACCTGGTACTGACAAAGGCTTCTGCCGGGAAAACAAAACTCAGAACCCCACGGTCCCGGTCTCAGTTTGCAGAGCTCCATGGGCACTCTCAAAGCAGCCCGAGTTGGCACAGGTGGCAGAATATCCCTGGGCAGCATCTTGATATTCGTGGAAATCCAGCAGGCAGCCAGCCATGAAGGGCCGAGGGCCTACCTGGTACTGACAAAGGCTTCTGCCGAGGAAAAAAAAAAACTCACCATCCCACGCTCCTGGTTTCTGTTTGTAGAGCACCATGGGTACTCTCAAAGCAGCCCAAGTTGGCACAGGTGGCAGCTTGTTCCTGGGCGGCATCTAGATATGCGTGGAAATCCAGCAGGCAGACTGCCTCTAAGGGCCGAGGTCCTACTTGGTACTGACAAAGGGTTCTGCCCGGGAAAAAAAAACCCGAAACCCCACATACTTTGGCTCAGTTTGAAGAGATCCGTGGGCACTCTCAAAGCAGCGTGAGTTGGCACAGGTGGCAGCTTGTCCCTGGGCGGCATCTTGATATTCGTGGAAGTCTTGCTGCCAGCCTGCCCCTAAGGGCCGAGGGCCTACCTGGTACTTACAATGGCTTCTGCCCGGGGAAACATAACCCATAACCCCATGTACCCTGTCTCAGTTTTTAGAGCTCCGTGGGCACCCTCAAAGCAGCCCGAGCTGGCACAGGTGGCAGCTTGTCCCTGGGCAGCATCTTGATATTCGTGGAAATTCAGCAGGCAGCCTGCCCCTAAGGAACAAGGGCCTACCTGGTACTGAGAGAGGCTTCTGCCCGAGAAAACAAAACCCACAACCCTAGGTTATGGTCTCAGTTTGCAGAGCTCCGTGGGCACCCTCAAAGCAGCGCGAGTTGGCCCAAGTGGCAGCTTGTCCCTGGGCAGCATCTTGATATTCGTGGAAATCCAGCAGGCAGACGGCCCTGAAGTTCCGAGAGCCTGCCTGGTACTGCAAATGCTTCTGCCCGGGGAAACAAAACTCACCAAGGCAAGTTCCTGGTCTAACTTTGCAGAGCTCCGTGGGCACTCTCAAAGCAGCCCGAGTTGGCACAAGTGGCAGCTTGTCCCTGGGCAGCATTTTGATATTCGTGGAAATCCTGCAGGCAGCCTGCCCCTGAGGAACAAGGACTCTCCTGGTACTGACAAAGGCTTCTGCCCAGGGAAACAAAATCCACCACCCCACGTTCTACATCTCAGTTTGCAGAGCTCCGTGGGCACTCTCAAAGCAGCCCGAGTTGGCACAGGTGGCAGCTTGTCCCTGGGCGTCATCTTGATATTTGTGGAAATCCTGCAGGCAGCCGGCCCCCAAGGGCCAAGGGCCGACCTGGTACTGACAAAGGCTTCTGCCCGGGAAAACAAAACCCAGCACCCCACGTTTCTGGTCTCAGTTTGCAGAGCTCCGTGGGCACTCTCAAAGCAGCCCGAGTTGGCACAGGTGGCAGCTTGTCCCTGGGCGTCATCTTGATATTTGTGGAAATCCTGCAGGCAGCCGGCCCCCAAGGGCCAAGGCCTGACCTGGTACTGACAAAGGCTTCTGCCCGGGGAAACAAAACCCACCACCCCACGTTCCAGGTCTCAGTTTGCAGAGCTCCATGGGCACTCTCAAACCAGCCCGAGTTGGCACAGGTGGCAGCTTGTCCCTGGGCGGCATCTTGATATTCGTGGAAATCCCGCAGGCTGCCTGCCCCTGTGGAACAAGGGCCGACCTGACACTGACAAAGGCTTCTGACCGGGAAAACAATACTCAGAACACCACTTTCCTGGTCCCAGTTTGCAGAGCTCCATGGGCACTCTCAAAGCAGCCCGAGTTGGCACAGGTGGCAGCTTGTCCCTGGGCAGCATCTTGATATTCGTGGAAATCCAGCAGGCAGACTGCCCATAAGGAACAAGGACCCTCCTGGTACTGACAAAGGCTTCTGCCCTGGAAAACAAAACCCAGCACCCCACGTTTCTGGTCTCAGTTTGCAGAGCACCATGGGCACTCTCAAAGCAGCCCGAGTTGGCACAGGTGGCAGCTCCTCCGTGGGCAGCATCCTGATATTCGTGGAAATTCAGCAGGCTGACGGCCCTGAAAGACCGTGGGCCTACCTAGTACTGACAAATACTTCTGCCCGGGAAAACAAAACTCAGCACCCCACGGTCCTGGTCACAGTTTGCAGA
Source organism: Motacilla alba alba (assembly GCF_015832195.1). Lineage (NCBI taxonomy): Eukaryota > Metazoa > Chordata > Aves > Passeriformes > Motacillidae > Motacilla > Motacilla alba. The sequence continues at coordinate 52,648 of NW_024037762.1, forward strand.
GCTCCGTGGGCACTCTGAAAGCAGCGTGAGTTGGCAAAGGTGGCAGCTTGTCCCTGGGCGGAAACTTGATTTTCGTGGAAATCCTGGTGCCAGCCTCCCCCAAAGGGCCGAGGGCCTACCTGGTCCTGCAAATGTTTCTGCCCGGGAAAACAACACCGACAAACCCACGTTCCTGGTCTCAGTTTGAAGAACTCCGTGGGCACTCTCAAAGCAGCCCGAGTTGGCACAGGTGGCAGAATATCCCTGGGCAGCATTTTGATATTCGGGGAAATCTTGCTTCCAGGCTGTCCCTAAGGAACAAGGGCCTACTTGGTACTGACAAAGGCTTCTGCCCTGGAAAACAAAACCCAGCACCCCACGTTTCTGGTCTCAGTTTGCAGAGCACCATGGGCACTCTCAAAGCAGCGTGAGTTGGCACAGGTGGCAGCTTGTCCCTGGGCAGCATCTTGATATTCGTGGAAATACAGCAGGCTGCCTGCCCTTAAGGACCGAGGGCCTACCTGGCACTGCAAATGCTTCTGCCCGGAGAAACAAAACTCAGCACCCCAGGTTCATGGTCTCAGTTTGCAGAGCTCCGTGGGCACTCTCAAAGCAGCCCGAGTTGGCACAGGTGGCAGAATATCCCTGGGCAGCATCTTGATATTCGTGGAAAGCTTGCTGCCAGCCTGCACCTAAGGAACAAGGGCATACCTGGTACTGAGAGAGGCTTCTGCCCGGGAAAACAAAACCCACAGTCCTACGTTCCTGGTCTCAGTTTGCAGAGCTCCGTGGGCACCCTCATAGCAGCACGAGTTGGCCCAAGTGGCAGCTGGTCCCTGGGCAGCATCTTGATATTCGTGGAAATCCAGCCGGCAGCCTGCCCCTGAGGAACAAGGACTCTCCTGGTACTGACAAAGGCTTCTGCCCGGGGAAAGAAAACCCACCAGCCCATGTTCCACATCTCAGTTTGCAGAGCTCCATGGGCACTCTCAAAGCAGCCTGAGTTGGCACAGGTGGCAGCTTGTCCCTGGGCGGCATCTTGATATTTGTGGAAATCCTGCAGGCAGCCGGCCCCCAAGGGCCAAGGGCCGACCTGGTACTGACAAAGGCTTCTGCCAGGGGAAACAAAACCCAGCACCCCACGTTTCTGGTCTCAGTTTGCAGAGCTCCATGGGCACCATCAAAGCAGCCCGAGTTGGCACAGGTGGCAGCTTGTCCCTGGGCAGCATCTTGATATTCGTGGAAATCCAGCAGGCAGTCGGCCCTGAAATTCCGAGGGCCTACCTGGTACTGACAAATGCTTCTGCCCGGGGAAACAAAACTCACCAACGCACGTTCCTGGTCTCACTTTGCAGAGCTCCAAGGGCACTCTCAAAGCAGCGCGAGTTGGCACAGGTGGCAGCTTGTCCTTTGGCAGCATCTTGATATTCATGGAAATCCAGCAGGCTGCCTGCCCTTAAAGACCAAGGGCCTACCTGGCACTGCAAATGCTTCTGCCCAGGGAAACAAAACTCAGCACCCCAGGTTCATGGTCTCAGTTTGCAGAGCTCCATGGGCACTCTCAAAGCAGCCCGAGTTGGCACAGGTGGCAGCTTGTCCCTGGGCGTCATCTTGATATTTGTGGAAATCCTGCAGGCAGCCGGCCCCCAAGGGCCAAGGGCCGACCTGGTACTGACAAAGGCTTCTGCCCGGGAAAACAAAACCCAGCACCCCACGTTTCTGGTCTCAGTTTGCAGAGCTCCGTGGGCACTCTCAAAGCAGCCCGAGTTGGCACAGGTGGCAGCTTGTCCCTGGGCGGCATCTTGATATTTGTGGAAATCCTGCAGGCAGCCGGCCCCCAAGGGCCAAGGCCTGACCTGGTACTGACAAAGGCTTCTGCCCGGGGAAACAAAACCCACCACCCCACGTTCCAGGTCTCAGTTTGCAGAGCTCCATGGGCACTCTCAAACCAGCCCGAGTTGGCACAGGTGGCAGCTTGTCCCTGGGCGGCATCTTGATATTCGTGGAAATCCCGCAGGCTGCCTGCCCCTGTGGAACAAGGGCCGACCTGACACTGACAAAGGCTTCTGACCGGGAAAACAATACTCAGAACACCACTTTCCTGGTCCCAGTTTGCAGAGCTCCATGGGCACTCTCAAAGCAGCCCGAGTTGGCACAGGTGGCAGCTTGTCCCTGGGCAGCATCTTGATATTCGTGGAAATCCAGCAGGCAGACTGCCCATAAGGAACAAGGACCCTCCTGGTACTGACAAAAGCTTCTGCCCTGGAAAACAAAACCCAGCACCCCACGTTTCTGGTCTCAGTTTGCAGAGCACCATGGGCACTCTCAAAGCAGCCCGAGTTGGCACAGGTGGCAGCTCCTCCGTGGGCAGCATCCTGATATTCGTGGAAATTCAGCAGGCTGACGGCCCTGAAAGACCGTGGGCCTACCTAGTACTGACAAATACTTCTGCCCGGGAAAACAAAACTCAGCACCCCACGGTCCTGGTCACAGTTTGCAGAGCTCCGTGGGCACTCTCAAAGCAGCGTGAGTTGGCAAAGGTGGCAGCTTGTCCCTGGGCGGAAACTTGATTTTCGTGGAAATCCTGGTGCCAGCCTCCCCCAAAGGGCCGAGGGCCTACCTGGTCCTGCAAATGTTTCTGCCCGGGAAAACAACACCGACAAACCCACGTTCCTGGTCTCAGTTTGAAGAACTCCGTGGGCACTCTCAAAGCAGCCCGAGTTGGCACAGGTGGCAGAATATCCCTGGGCAGCATTTTGATATTCGGGGAAATCTTGCTTCCAGGCTGTCCCTAAGGAACAAGGGCCTACTTGGTACTGACAAAGGCTTCTGCCCTGGAAAACAAAACCCAGCACCCCACGTTTCTGGTCTCAGTTTGCAGAGCACCATGGGCACTCTCAAAGCAGCGTGAGTTGGCACAGGTGGCAGCTTGTCCCTGGGCAGCATCTTGATATTCGTGGAAATACAGCAGGCTGCCTGCCCTTAAGGACCGAGGGCCTACCTGGCACTGCAAATGCTTCTGCCCGGAGAAACAAAACTCAGCACCCCAGGTTCATGGTCTCAGTTTGCAGAGCTCCGTGGGCACTCTCAAAGCAGCCCGAGTTGGCACAGGTGGCAGAATATCCCTGGGCAGCATCTTGATATTCGTGGAAAGCTTGCTGCCAGCCTGCACCTAAGGAACAAGGGCATACCTGGTACTGAGAGAGGCTTCTGCCCGGGAAAACAAAACCCACAGTCCTACGTTCCTGGTCTCAGTTTGCAGAGCTCCGTGGGCACCCTCATAGCAGCACGAGTTGGCCCAAGTGGCAGCTGGTCCCTGGGCAGCATCTTGATATTCGTGGAAATCCAGCCGGCAGCCTGCCCCTGAGGAACAAGGACTCTCCTGGTACTGACAAAGGCTTCTGCCCGGGGAAAGAAAACCCACCAGCCCATGTTCCACATCTCAGTTTGCAGAGCTCCATGGGCACTCTCAAAGCAGCCCAAGTTGGCACAGGTGGCAGCTTGTCCCTAGGCGGCATCTTGATATTTGTGGAAATCCTGCAGGCAGCCGGCCCCCAAGGGCCAAGGGCCGACCTGGTACTGACAAAGGCTTCTGCCAGGGGAAACAAAACCCAGCACCCCACGTTTCTGGTCTCAGTTTGCAGAGCTCCATGGGCACCATCAAAGCAGCCCGAGTTGGCACAGGTGGCAGCTTGTCCCTGGGCAGCATCTTGATATTCGTGGAAATCCAGCAGGCAGTCGGCCCCGAAATTCCGAGGGCCTACCTGGTACTGACAAATGCTTCTGCCCGGGGAAACAAAACTCACCAACGCACGTTCCTGGTCTCACTTTGCAGAGCTCCGTGGGCACTCTCAAAGCAGCGCGAGTTGGCACAGGTGGCAGCTTGTCCTTTGGCAGCATCTTGATATTCATGGAAATCCAGCAGGCTGCCTGCCCTTAAAGACCAAGGGCCTACCTGGCACTGCAAATGCTTCTGCCCAGGGAAACAAAACTCAGCACCCCAGGTTCATGGTCTCAGTTTGCAGAGCTCCATGGGCACTCTCAAAGCAGCCCGAGTTGGCACAGGTGGCAGCTTGTCCCTGGGCAGCATCTTGATATTCGTGGAAATCTTCCTGCCAGCCTGCCCCTAAGGAACAAGGGCCTACCTGGCACTGAGAGAGGCTTCTGCCCGGGAAAACAAAACCCACAATCCTACGTTCCTGGTCTCAGTTTGCAGAGCTCCGTGGGCACCCTCAAAGCAGCGCGAGTTGGCACAAGTGGCAGCTTGTCCCTGGGCAGCATCTTGATATTCGTGGAAATTGAGCCGCCAGCCTGCCCCTGAGGAACAAGGGCCTACCTGGTACTGACAAAGGCTTCTGCCCAGGGAAACAAAACCCACCAGCCCACGTTCCACATCTCAGTTTGCAGAGCTCCATGGGCACTCTCAAAGCAGCCCGAGTTAGCACAGGTGGCAGCTTGTCCCTGGGCGGCATCTTGGTATTGGCGGAAATCCAGCAGGCAGACGGCCCCTAAGGGCCGTGGGCCTACCTGGAACAGACAAAGGCTTCTGCCCAGTTAAACAAAATTCGCCAACACACGTTCATGGTCTCAGTTTGCAGAGCTCTGTGGGCACTCTTAAAGCAGCCCGAGTTGGCACAGGTGGCAGCTTGCCCCTGGGCGGCATCTTGATATTGGCGGAAATCCAGCCGGCAGCCGGCCCATAAGTGCCAAGGGCCTACCTGGTACTGACAAATGCTTCTGCCCAGGGAAACAAAACAGACCAACCCACGTTAATAGTCTCAGTTTGCAGAGCTCCATGGGCACTCTCAAGGCAGCGCGAGTTGGCACAGGTGGCAGCTTGTCCCTGGGCAGCATCTTCAGATTCGCAAAAACCCAGCAGGCAGCTGGCCCCGAAGGGCGAAGGCCTACCTGGTACTGACAAAGGCTTCTGCCCAGGTAAACTAAGCTCACCACACCACGTGCCTGGTCTCAGATTGCAGAACTCCATGGGCACACTCAAAGCAGCCTGAGTTGGCACAGGTGGCAGCTTGTCCCTGGGCGGCATCTTGATATTGGCGGAAATCCAGCAGGCAGACGGCCCCTAAGGACTGAGGGCCTACCTGATACTGACACAGCTTCTGCCCCGGAATACAAAACTCACCAGCCCACGTTCCTGGTCTCAGTTGGCAGAGCTCTTTAGGCACTCTGCAAGCAGCCTGACTTGGCACTGGTGGCAGCCTGTCCCTTGGTGGCAACTTGAAATTCGTGGAAATCTAGCAACCAGCTAGCCGCAGTGGGCTGGTGTTGTGCGGCTTGCTTCTTCACCTCCTGCAAGCTGCCGGCTCTCCGTCTAGCGAAAGCGAAAGAGCCGCTACTTCGCGCACTGCTGCTTGTGCCGGTGGCGGTGCGCTCCGGAGCGCTGCTTCGGGCGAAAGACGCCGGCCAGCGGCACTTCGCTCCGGATAGCCCCGTACCTCCGTCTTCTGCCTCTCTCGTCGTCTGCATCCTAGCCAAAAGCTTCTCCATGACTTCTCGCCGAGAGAGAAAGTGTGCCAGCACTGCAAACATCTTCCGATCTTGCTTGACGAGTTCACCCAGTTCTTTGCATCTCGCAGCGCAAAGAGACCCGCAAGAGTTTCCACGGAGCGTTGCAGGAGCACTAGCAAGATGCATTGCAAAGTTGTCCAAAAACTTCTTCCATTCGCATGCTAACGTGATTTTCATAGGCATACTAATGGCAATCCACCATCCCGCAGCAGTAAGAGAGCTGCGCCCACAATGCTGCTGTTGTGCGGCTTGCTTCTTCACCTCCTGCAAGCTGCCGGCTCTCCGTCTAGCGAAAGCGAAAGAGCCGCTACTTCGCGCACTGCTGCTTGTGCCGGTGGCGGTGCGCTCCGGAGCGCTGCTTCGGGCGAAAGACGCCGGCCAGCGGCACTTCGCTCCGGACAGCCCCGTACCTCCGTCTTCTGCCTCTCTCGTCGTCTGCATCCTAGCCAAAAGCTTCTCCATGACTTCTCGCCGAGAGAGAAAGTGTGCCAGCACTGCAAACATCTTCCGATCTTGCTTGACGAGTTCACCCAGTTCTTTGCATCTCGCAGCGCAAAGAGACCCGCAAGAGTTTCCACGGAGTGTTGCAGGAGCACTAGCAAGATGCATTGCAAAGTTGTCCAAAAACTTCTTCCATTCGCATGCTAACGTGATTTTCATAGGCATACGAGTGGCAATCCACCATCCCGCAGCAGTAAGAGAGCTGCGCCCACAATGCTGCTGTTGTGCGGCTTGCTTCTTCACCTCCTGCAAGCTGCCGGCTCTCCGTCTAGCGAAAGCGAAAGAGCCGCTACTTCGCGCACTGCTGCTTGTGCCGGTGGCGGTGCGCTCCGGAGCGCTGCTTCGGGCGATAGACGCCCGCGAGCGGCACTTCGCTCCGGACAGCTCCGTACCTCCGTCTTCTGCCTCTCTCGTCGTCTGCATCCTAGCCTAAAGCTTCTCCATGACTTCTCGCCGAGAGAGAAAGTGTGCCAGCACTGCAAACATCTACCGATCTTGCTTGACGAGTTCACCCAGTTCTTTGCATCTCGCAGCGCAAAGAGACCCGCAAGAGTTTCCACGGAGCGTTGCAGGAGCACTAGCAAGATGCATTGCAAAGTTGTCCAAAAACTTCTTCCATTCGCATGCTAACGTGATTTTCATAGGCATACTAATGGCAATCCACCATCCCGCAGCAGTAAGAGAGCTGCGCCCACAATGCTGCTGTTGTGCGGCTTGCTTCTTCACCTCCTGCAAGCTGCCGGCTCTCCGTCTAGCGAAAGCGAAAGAGCCGCTACTTCGCGCACTGCTGCTTGTGCCGGTGGCGGTGCGCTCCGGAGCGCTGCTTCGGGCGAAAGACGCCGGCCAGCGGCACTTCGCTCCGGACAGCCCCGTACCTCCGTCTTCTGCCTCTCTCGTCGTCTGCATCCTAGCCAAAAGCTTCTCCATGACTTCTCGCCGAGAGAGAAAGTGTGCCAGCACTGCAAACATCTTCCGATCTTGCTTGACGAGTTCACCCAGTTCTTTGCATCTCGCAGCGCAAAGAGACCCGCAAGAGTTTCCACGGAGCGTTGCAGGAGCACTAGCAAGATGCATTGCAAAGTTGTCCAAAAACTTCTTCCATTCGCATGCTAACGTGATTTTCATAGGCATACGAGTGGCAATCCACCATCCCGCAGCAGTAAGAGAGCTGCGCCCACAATGCTGCTGTTGTGCGGCTTGCTTCTTCACCTCCTGCAAGCTGCCGGCTCTCCGTCTAGCGAAAGCGAAAGAGCCGCTACTTCGCGCACTGCTGCTTGTGCCGGTGGCGGTGCGCTCCGGAGCGCTGCTTCGGGCGAAAGACGCCGGCCAGCGGCACTTCGCTCCGGATAGCCCCGTACCTCCGTCTTCTGCCTCTCTCGTCGTCTGCATCCTAGCCAAAAGCTTCTCCATCACTTCTCGCCGAGAGAGAAAGTGTGCCAGCACTGCAAACATCTTCCGATCTTGTTTGACGAGTTCACCCAGTTCTTTGCATCTCGCAGCGCAAAGAGACCCGCAAGAGTTTCCACGGAGTGTTGCAGGAGCACTAGCAAGATGCATTGCAAAGTTGTCCAAAAACTTCTTCCATTCGCATGCTAACGTGATTTTCAAAGGCATACGAATGGCAATCCACCATCCCGCAGCAGTAAGAGAGCTGCGCCCACAATGCTGCTGTTGTGCGGCTTGCTTCTTCACCTCCTGCAAGCTGCCGGCTCTCCGTCTAGCGAAAGCGAAAGAGCCGCTTCTTCGCGCACTGCTGCTTGTGCCGGTGGCGGTGCGCTCCGGAGCGCTGCTTCGGGCGAAAGACGCCGGCCAGCGGCACTTCGCTCCGGACAGCCCCGTACCTCCGTCTTCTGCCTCTCTCGTCGTCTGCATCCTAGCCAAAAGCTTCTCCATGACTTCTCGCCGAGAGAGAAAGTGTGCCAGCACTGCAAACATCTTCCGATCTTGCTTGACGAGTTCACCCAGTTCTTTGCATCTCGCAGCGCAAAGAGACCCGCAAGAGTTTCCACGGAGCGTTGCAGGAGCACTAGCAAGATGCATTGCAAAGTTGCCAAAAAACTTCTTCCATTCGCATGCTAACGTGATTTTCATAGGCATACGAATGGCAACCCACCATCCCGCAGCAGTTCGAGAGCTGCGTACACAAGGCTGGTGTTGTGCGGCTTGCTTCTTCACCTCCTGCAAGCTGCCGGCTCTCCGTCTAGCGAAAGCGAAAGAGCCGCTACTTCGCGCACTGCTGCTTGTGCCGGTGGCGGTGCGCTCCGGAGCGCTGCTTCGGGCGAAAGACGCCGGCCAGCGGCACTTCGCTCCGGACAGCCCCGTACCTCCGTCTTCTGCCTCTCTCGTCGTCTGCATCCTAGCCAAAAGCTTCTCCATGACTTCTCGCCGAGAGAGAAAGTGTGCCAGCACTGCAAACATCTTCCGATCTTGCTTGACGAGTTCACCCAGTTCTTTGCATCTCGCAGCGCAAAGAGACCCGCAAGAGTTTCCACGGAGCGTTGCAGGAGCACTAGCAAGATGCATTGCAAAGTTGCCAAAAAACTTCTTCCATTCGCATGCTAACGTGATTTTCATAGGCATACGAATGGCAACCCACCATCCCGCAGCAGTTCGAGAGCTGCGTACACAAGGCTGGTGTTGTGCGGCTTGCTTCTTCACCTCCTGCAAGCTGCCGGCTCTCCGTCTAGCGAAAGCGAAAGAGCCGCTACTTCGCGCACTGCTGCTTGTGCCGGTGGCGGTGCGCTCCGGAGCGCTGCTTCGGGCGAAAGACGCCGGCCAGCGGCACTTCGCTCCGGACAGCCCCGTACCTCCGTCTTCTGCCTCTCTCGTCGTCTGCATCCTAGCCAAAAGCTTCTCCATGACTTCTCGCCGAGAGAGAAAGTGTGCCAGCACTGCAAACATCTTCCGATCTTGCTTGACGAGTTCACCCAGTTCTTTGCATCTCGCAGAGCAAAGAGACCCGCAAGAGTTTCCACGGAGCGTTGCAGGAGCACTAGCAAGATGCATTGCAAAGTTGTCCAAAAACTTCTTCCACTCGCATGCTAACGTGATTTTCAAAGGCATACGAGTGGCAATCCACCATCCCGCAGCAGTTCGAGAGCTGCGCCCACAATGCTGCTGTTGTGCGGCTTGCTTCTTCACCTCCTGCAAGCTGCCTGCTCTCCGTCTAGCGAAAGCGAAAGAGCCGCTACTTCGCGCACTGCTGCTTGTGCCGGTGGCGGTGCGCTCCGGAGCGCTGCTTCGGGCGAAAGACGCCGGCCAGCGGCACTTCGCTCCGGATAGCCCCGTACCTCCGTCTTCTGCCTCTCTCGTCGTCTGCATCCTAGCCAAAAGCTTCTCCATGACTTCTCGCCGAGAGAGAAAGTGTGCCAGCACTGCAAACATCTTCCGATCTTGTTTGACGAGTTCACCCAGTTCTTTGCATCTCGCAGCGCAAAGAGACCCGCAAGAGTTTCCACGGAGTGTTGCAGGAGCACTAGCAAGATGCATTGCAAAGTTGTCCAAAAACTTCTTCCATTCGCATGCTAACGTGATTTTCAAAGGCATACGAGTGGCAATCCACCATCCCGCAGCAGTAAGAGAGCTGCGCCCACAAGGCTGCTGTTGTGCGGCTTGCTTCTTCACCTCCTGCAAGCTGCCGGCTCTCCGTCTACCGAAGGCGAAAGAGCCGCTTCTTCGCGCACCGCTGCTTGTGCCGGTGGCGGTGCGCTCCGGAGCGCTGCTTCGGGCGAAAGACGCCGGCCAGCGGCACTTCGCTCCGGACAGCCCCGTACCTCCGTCTTCTGCCTCTCTCGTCGTCTGCATCCTAGCCAAAAGCTTCTCCATGACTTCTCGCCGAGAGAGAAAGTGTGCCAGCACTGCAAACATCTTCCGATCTTGTTTGACGAGTTCACCCAGTTCTTTGCATCTCGCAGCGCAAAGAGACCCGCAAGAGTTTCCACGGAGTGTTGCAGGAGCACTAGCAAGATGCATTGCAAAGTTGTCCAAAAACTTCTTCCATTCGCATGCTAACGTGATTTTCAAAGGCATACGAGTGGCAATCCACCATCCCGCAGCAGTAAGAGAGCTGCGCCCACAAGGCTGCTGTTGTGCGGCTTGCTTCTTCACCTCCTGCAAGCTGCCGGCTCTCCGTCTACCGAAGGCGAAAGAGCCGCTTCTTCGCGCACCGCTGCTTGTGCCGGTGGCGGTGCGCTCCGGAGCGCTGCTTCGGGCGAAAGACGCCGGCCAGCGGCACTTCGCTCCGGACAGCCCCGTACCTCCGTCTTCTGCCTCTCTCGTCGTCTGCATCCTAGCCAAAAGCTTCTCCATGACTTCTCGCCGAGAGAGAAAGTGTGCCAGCACTGCAAACATCTACCGATCTTGTTTGACGAGTTCACCCAGTTCTTTGCATCTCGCAGCGCAAAGAGACCCGCAAGAGTTTCCACGGAGCGTTGCAGGAGCACTAGCAAGATGCATTGCAAAGTTGTCCAAAAACTTCTTCCATTCGCATGCTAACGTGATTTTCAAAGGCATACGACTGGCAATCCACCATCCCGCAGCAGTAAGAGAGCTGCGCCCACAATGCTGCTGTTGTGCGGCTTGCTTCTTCACCTCCTGCAAGCTGCCGGCTCTCCGTCTAGCGAAAGCGAAAGAGCCGCTACTTCGCGCACTGCTGCTTGTGCCGGTGGCGGTGCGCTCCGGCGCGCTGCTTCGGGCGAAAGACGCCGGCCAGCGGCACTTCGCTCCGGACAGCCCCGTACCTCCGTCTTCTGCCTCTCTCGTCGTCTGCATCCAAGCCAAAAGCTTCTCCATGACTTTTCGCCGACAGAAATTGGGTGCCAGCACAGCAAACGTCTCCCAGTCTTGGCCCTGATTTTTGTCGTGGCTGCGCATTATTGAAGCATTTATCTTTTTAATAAAGCGGCGAATTTATTTCGAGATGGCTATGATCTCTTCATACTTATCCTTGTGCGGTCAAGACACAGCAACAATACATTCTTGAGAAAGAAAAACATCTCGAGAGATATTCCAGTCCATCGGTGTGGCGCAGCTGCTGAAAAAGGGCAAAGCTGAAGAACCTTGCTCATCTTAATTTCTGTGCATCTCGCAGCATGCGAAGCATGAGGCAGCCGAGCACCGCGCTTTTGTGCGCTCTTAATGGAATTGCAAAAAATCCCACAGCTTTTCATCCACAAGCACAGTCAGCTGCATTCGCTTTTGCTTCTTGAAAAACTCACCGCTCTCCTTATATCGGTGTAGATCTTGATCTCTGGTTCCTGGGACTTTACCCAAGTGTTTGCTGTTTTGTACTTTCTTCTTTGGCAGTCAGGAACTTGTATATATAATCTGGTACATGTTTCTTGGAAAACATTTCCTGTCTAAAAATGATACATAGCTGCAATTTACCCGACTGTATATAACTACTCTTTTACTGTATAAAAAAGTGTATTAGAATGATACACCACCTGAATTTCAATGATTGAAAAAAGCGTCTTACTTCTTTTTCCTATTCTCTGTATTTCCTTCTCTTTGTTATGTTTCTTTGGCTATTATGTGCGTGCCCAATGGTTTTTCTGTTCCTGTTGTGGGACAGCAAATGTTCAGGCTCTTCTAATTTTGTCACTAATTAAATAATCCATCTTCCCCGCCGGAAAGATGCAGGATGTGTCTCATTTTCACTGCTCCTGTTTTGTTTCCTTATTCTTTTGAATGGCTCCCTGTCTTCCTACTCACACTCTGAGTAACGAATTTCTAATTTTCTTTCCTATCTGCCTTTATCAATTTTTCTCTGACTTGGATGCTATTGAATTAAGCCATGCCAAGTTGAAGAATTGCATCAAGAAGAGTGCTCAATGAAAAAAAAAAACATTTAGTTTTGGGGTTCTATCACAGAAGAGTCCAAAGACTCTTCCCATGTGAAGAATATCTGATGAATATCTTAAAAACTATCATCTCTGTGTAAGTATTTTGCATCCAGTTCTTGCTCTAGTCCTTGCTTTGGCAAATTTGACACAAGTGAGGCATTGTGTGTTTTGCAGCTTCTAGGGAGATGGTTCCAGGTCTTGAGAAAGTCGTGGGCTTTGTCTCATCTTTAGACATCTGAAAATCACCTAGGCATCCCAAAGACTCATTAGAAATACAAATACCTGCAGGGAACCGGAGGTGAGCTTCATCTTACCATGTGTCTTGAACAGGGTGTTCTATGTGTGAAAGAGATTCTAGTCAGAATTCTGCTCAGTACAGTCCATCAAGTTGAGAGAATTGATCATTTTAATCTGGGCTTTATATCCACAGAGGCTGAAGGTGTCTCCATGCTCCAGTGCCTATCAGTCTTCTCAAATATTTCAATCCATGAGTTGAATTCTAGAAGCAAAAACTTTTCTCCAGGTGACCTTTACCAAGAGACTCAATGTTAGGTGGAATCAAACAACTCCTTTTTTATCCATTTTATCGAAAGTGATCTTAAAGATTCAATCCATATGCTTAGGTGAGAGAAATCCTACCATTGGCAGATGGCATGTATTGGCCAGTATTGACAGCAGAAAGAAGCAAAAAAGCATGCCAAAAAATGCTGAATGCAGTAAGCAGACCATCAAGCAAACCGGTGGAAAAATAGTTGCTTTGTATGTAAGATGAATCGGAGAGATACATATGGAGTTCTTCATGATGTTTTTCATTGACATTTAAACTAGGAAAGAGGTTAAAACTATGATGGAAGGGATTAATTGCTTGATGTTAGAGTATTTCTTTAGAGAGACATAACAAGTGAATACATGTTTAACCAGTTATCGGCTTCCCATCAGCAATGGGTGCACTTTAATTGCCTTTAAAAGCTGTAATGAAATACTTTTTAAAGCAATTTTTTCCCCTTATTTTTGCAAGAGCTTTTTTCTGTTATTTTTGAAAAATAGGAAAAATTTCCAGTAAAGGATCAACGGGCTGCTCTGTCATTTAATATTAGAAAACACTTATGGTATACTTTCTAGAAGAAAAAGTACCTAAAAAAAGGAGTATTCCCATTATGCTTGTAAAACGATCTTCCAACCATAAGAAAATCAAAAATTATACTATTTCAAGGATCCCACACTCCTAGAACACATTCATTTAACACACTCATAATTTATCAAACACAGCTTGTAATTAGACCTCTAAGAGTCAAACAGAGCGTTGTATCCACAGGCACTGTGAGAGCAGCCTGAGGTGGCACAGGTGGCAGGTTGTACGTGAGCTAGATCTTGATCAATGCGGCATTACAGCAGCCAACCGGGGCCTGCACGCAAGGCCCATCCAAAAAATGTGGTGAGCTTTTTCCCAGGGAAACCAAACTCACCACCTCACCTTCCTGGTCTCAGGCCCCAAATGGCCACAAAAGTACTGTGCGGGCAACAGCCCAGGAAAAAAAACTCAACACCTCACCGTCTAGGTCTCAGTTTGCAGAGCTCTGGGGGCACTGTGCAAGCACCCAACGTTGGCACAGCTATCAGCCTTTAATTGGATGGCATCCTGATTAATACAGAAATCGAGCAGGCACCAAGCATCAACGTGCTTAGGGACACCTAGGTATTGTGCATTATACTGCCCAAGGAGAAAAAAACCCACCACCCCAAGGTCTTAGTCTCAGTTTGCAGAGTTCCATGGGCACTCTCAAAGCAGCCAGAGCTAGCACAGGTGGCAGCTTGTCCCTGAGAGGCATCTTGATATTTGTGGATATCCAGGAGGCAACAGGCCCCTTAGGGCCGAGGGCCTACCTGGTACTGACAAAGGCTTCTGCCGGGAAAACAAAACTCAGAACCCCACGGTCCCGGTCTCAGTTTGCAGAGCTCCATGGGCACTCTCAAAGCAGCCCGAGTTGGCACAGGTGGCAGAATATCCCTGGGCAGCATCTTGATATTCGTGGAAATCCAGCAGGCAGCCAGCCATGAAGGGCCGAGGGCCTACCTGGTACTGACAAAGGCTTCTGCCGAGGAAAAAAAAAAACTCACCATCCCACGCTCCTGGTTTCTGTTTGTAGAGCACCATGGGTACTCTCAAAGCAGCCCAAGTTGGCACAGGTGGCAGCTTGTTCCTGGGCGGCATCTAGATATGCGTGGAAATCCAGCAGGCAGACTGCCTCTAAGGGCCGAGGTCCTACTTGGTACTGACAAAGGGTTCTGCCCGGGAAAAAAAAACCCGAAACCCCACATACTTTGGCTCAGTTTGAAGAGATCCGTGGGCACTCTCAAAGCAGCGTGAGTTGGCACAGGTGGCAGCTTGTCCCTGGGCAGCATCTTGATATTCGTGGAAGTCTTGCTGCCAGCCTGCCCCTAAGGGCCGAGGGCCTACCTGGTACTTACAATGGCTTCTGCCCGGGGAAACATAACCCATAACCCCATGTACCCTGTCTCAGTTTTTAGAGCTCCGTGGGCACCCTCAAAGCAGCCCGAGCTGGCACAGGTGGCAGCTTGTCCCTGGGCAGCATCTTGATATTCGTGGAAATTCAGCAGGCAGCCTGCCCCTAAGGAACAAGGGCCTACCTGGTAATGAGAGAGGCTTCTGCCCGAGAAAACAAAACCCACAACCCTAGGTTATGGTCTCAGTTTGCAGAGCTCCGTGGGCACCCTCAAAGCAGCGCGAGTTGGCCCAAGTGGCAGCTTGTCCCTGGGCAGCATCTTGATATTCGTGGAAATCCAGCAGGCAGACGGCCCTGAAGTTCCGAGAGCCTGCCTGGTACTGCAAATGCTTCTGCCCGGGGAAACAAAACTCACCAAGGCAAGTTCCTGGTCTAACTTTGCAGAGCTCCGTGGGCACTCTCAAAGCAGCCCGAGTTGGCACAAGTGGCAGCTTGTCCCTGGGCAGCATTTTGATATTCGTGGAAATCCTGCAGGCAGCCTGCCCCTGAGGAACAAGGACTCTCCTGGTACTGACAAAGGCTTCTGCCCAGGGAAACAAAATCCACCACCCCACGTTCTACATCTCAGTTTGCAGAGCTCCGTGGGCACTCTCAAAGCAGCGCGAGTTGGCACAGGTGGCAGCTTGTCCTTTGGCAGCATCTTGATATTCATGGAAATCCAGCAGGCTGCCTGCCCTTAAAGACCAAGGGCCTACCTGGCACTGCAAATGCTTCTGCCCAGGGAAACAAAACTCAGCACCCCAGGTTCATGGTCTCAGTTTGCAGAGCTCCATGGGCACTCTCAAAGCAGCCCGAGTTGGCACAGGTGGCAGCTTGTCCCTGGGCAGCATCTTGATATTCGTGGAAATCTTCCTGCCAGCCTGCCCCTAAGGAACAAGGGCCGACCTGACACTGACAAAGGCTTCTGACCGGGAAAACAAAACCCACAATCCTACGTTCCTGGTCTCAGTTTGCAGAGCTCCGTGGGCACCCTCAAAGCAGCGCGAGTTGGCACAAGTGGCAGCTTGTCCCTGGGCAGCATCTTGATATTCGTGGAAATTGAGCCGCCAGCCTGCCCCTGAGGAACAAGGGCCTACCTGGTACTGACAAAGGCTTCTGCCCAGGGAAACAAAACCCACCAGCCCATGTTCCACATCTCAGTTTGCAGAGCTCCATGGGCACTCTCAAAGCAGCCCGAGTTAGCACAGGTGGCAGCTTGTCCCTGGGCGGCATCTTGGTATTGGCGGAAATCCAGCAGGCAGACGGCCCCTAAGGGCCGTGGGCCTACCTGGAACAGACAAAGGCTTCTGCCCAGTTAAACAAAATTCGCCAACACACGTTCATGGTCTCAGTTTGCAGAGCTCTGTGGGCACTCTTAAAGCAGCCCGAGTTGGCACAGGTGGCAGCTTGCCCCTGGGCGGCATCTTGATATTGGCGGAAATCCAGCCGGCAGCCGGCCCATAAGTGCCAAGGGCCTACCTGGTACTGACAAATGCTTCTGCCCAGGGAAACAAAACAGACCAACCCACGTTAATAGTCTCAGTTTGCAGAGCTCCATGGGCACTCTCAAGGCAGCGCGAGTTGGCACAGGTGGCAGCTTGTCCCTGGGCAGCATCTTCAGATTCGCAAAAACCCAGCAGGCAGCTGGCCCCGAAGGGCGAAGGCCTACCTGGTACTGACAAAGGCTTCTGCCCAGGTAAACTAAGCTCACCACACCACGTGCCTGGTCTCAGATTGCAGAACTCCATGGGCACACTCAAAGCAGCCTGAGTTGGCACAGGTGGCAGCTTGTCCCTGGGCGGCATCTTGATATTGGCGGAAATCCAGCAGGCAGACGGCCCCTAAGGACTGAGGGCCTACCTGATACTGACACAGCTTCTGCCCCGGAATACAAAACTCACCAGCCCACGTTCCTGGTCTCAGTTGGCAGAGCTCTTTAGGCACTCTGCAAGCAGCCTGACTTGGCACTGGTGGCAGCCTGTCCCTTGGTGGCAACTTGAAATTCGTGGAAATCTAGCAACCAGCTAGCCGCAGTGGGCTGGTGTTGTGCGGCTTGCTTCTTCACCTCCTGCAAGCTGCCGGCTCTCCGTCTAGCGAAAGCGAAAGAGCCGCTACTTCGCGCACTGCTGCTTGTGCCGGTGGCGGTGCGCTCCGGAGCGCTGCTTCGGGCGAAAGACGCCGGCCAGCGGCACTTCGCTCCGGATAGCCCCGTACCTCCGTCTTCTGCCTCTCTCGTCGTCTGCATCCTAGCCAAAAGCTTCTCCATGACTTCTCGCCGAGAGAGAAAGTGTGCCAGCACTGCAAACATCTTCCGATCTTGCTTGACGAGTTCACCCAGTTCTTTGCATCTCGCAGCGCAAAGAGACCCGCAAGAGTTTCCACGGAGCGTTGCAGGAGCACTAGCAAGATGCATTGCAAAGTTGTCCAAAAACTTCTTCCATTCGCATGCTAACGTGATTTTCATAGGCATACTAATGGCAATCCACCATCCCGCAGCAGTAAGAGAGCTGCGCCCACAATGCTGCTGTTGTGCGGCTTGCTTCTTCACCTCCTGCAAGCTGCCGGCTCTCCGTCTAGCGAAAGCGAAAGAGCCGCTACTTCGCGCACTGCTGCTTGTGCCGGTGGCGGTGCGCTCCGGAGCGCTGCTTCGGGCGAAAGACGCCGGCCAGCGGCACTTCGCTCCGGACAGCCCCGTACCTCCGTCTTCTGCCTCTCTCGTCGTCTGCATCCAAGCCAAAAGCTTCTCCATGACTTCTCGCCGAGAGAGAAAGTGTGCCAGCACTGCAAACATCTTCCGATCTTGCTTGACGAGTTCACCCAGTTCTTTGCATCTCGCAGCGCAAAGAGACCCGCAAGAGTTTCCACGGAGTGTTGCAGGAGCACTAGCAAGATGCATTGCAAAGTTGTCCAAAAACTTCTTCCATTCGCATGCTAACGTGATTTTCATAGGCATACGAGTGGCAATCCACCATCCCGCAGCAGTAAGAGAGCTGCGCCCACAATGCTGCTGTTGTGCGGCTTGCTTCTTCACCTCCTGCAAGCTGCCGGCTCTCCGTCTAGCGAAAGCGAAAGAGCCGCTTCTTCGCGCACTGCTGCTTGTGCCGGTGGCGGTGCGCTCCGGAGCGCTGCTTCGGGCGATAGACGCCCGCGAGCGGCACTTCGCTCCGGACAGCTCCGTACCTCCGTCTTCTGCCTCTCTCGTCGTCTGCATCCTAGCCTAAAGCTTCTCCATGACTTCTCGCCGAGAGAGAAAGTGTGCCAGCACTGCAAACATCTACCGATCTTGCTTGACGAGTTCACCCAGTTCTTTGCATCTCGCAGCGCAAAGAGACCCGCAAGAGTTTCCACGGAGCGTTGCAGGAGCACTAGCAAGATGCATTGCAAAGTTGTCCAAAAACTTCTTCCATTCGCATGCTAACGTGATTTTCATAGGCATACTAATGGCAATCCACCATCCCGCAGCAGTAAGAGAGCTGCGCCCACAATGCTGCTGTTGTGCGGCTTGCTTCTTCACCTCCTGCAAGCTGCCGGCTCTCCGTCTAGCGAAAGCGAAAGAGCCGCTACTTCGCGCACTGCTGCTTGTGCCGGTGGCGGTGCGCTCCGGAGCGCTGCTTCGGGCGAAAGACGCCGGCCAGCGGCACTTCGCTCCGGACAGCCCCGTACCTCCGTCTTCTGCCTCTCTCGTCGTCTGCATCCAAGCCAAAAGCTTCTCCATGACTTCTCGCCGAGAGAGAAAGTGTGCCAGCACTGCAAACATCTTCCGATCTTGCTTGACGAGTTCACCCAGTTCTTTGCATCTCGCAGCGCAAAGAGACCCGCAAGAGTTTCCACGGAGCGTTGCAGGAGCACTAGCAAGATGCATTGCAAAGTTGTCCAAAAACTTCTTCCATTCGCATGCTAACGTGATTTTCATAGGCATACGAGTGGCAATCCACCATCCCGCAGCAGTAAGAGAGCTGCGCCCACAATGCTGCTGTTGTGCGGCTTGCTTCTTCACCTCCTGCAAGCTGCCGGCTCTCCGTCTAGCGAAAGCGAAAGAGCCGCTACTTCGCGCACTGCTGCTTGTGCCGGTGGCGGTGCGCTCCGGAGCGCTGCTTCGGGCGAAAGACGCCGGCCAGCGGCACTTCGCTCCGGATAGCCCCGTACCTCCGTCTTCTGCCTCTCTCGTCGTCTGCATCCTAGCCAATAGCTTCTCCATCACTTCTCGCCGAGAGAGAAAGTGTGCCAGCACTGCAAACATCTTCCGATCTTGCTTGACGAGTTCACCCAGTTCTTTGCATCTCGCAGCGCAAAGAGACCCGCAAGAGTTTCCACGGAGTGTTGCAGGAGCACTAGCAAGATGCATTGCAAAGTTGTCCAAAAACTTCTTCCATTCGCATGCTAACGTGATTTTCAAAGGCATACGAATGGCAATCCACCATCCCGCAGCAGTAAGAGAGCTGCGCCCACAATGCTGCTGTTGTGCGGCTTGCTTCTTCACCTCCTGCAAGCTGCCGGCTCTCCGTCTAGCGAAAGCGAAAGAGCCGCTTCTTCGCGCACTGCTGCTTGTGCCGGTGGCGGTGCGCTCCGGAGCGCTGCTTCGGGCGAAAGACGCCGGCCAGCGGCACTTCGCTCCGGACAGCCCCGTACCTCCGTCTTCTGCCTCTCTCGTCGTCTGCATCCTAGCCAAAAGCTTCTCCATGACTTCTCGCCGAGAGAGAAAGTGTGCCAGCACTGCAAACATCTTCCGATCTTGCTTGACGAGTTCACCCAGTTCTTTGCATCTCGCAGCGCAAAGAGACCCGCAAGAGTTTCCACGGAGCGTTGCAGGAGCACTAGCAAGATGCATTGCAAAGTTGCCAAAAAACTTCTTCCATTCGCATGCTAACGTGATTTTCATAGGCATACGAATGGCAACCCACCATCCCGCAGCAGTTCGAGAGCTGCGTACACAAGGCTGGTGTTGTGCGGCTTGCTTCTTCACCTCCTGCAAGCTGCCGGCTCTCCGTCTAGCGAAAGCGAAAGAGCCGCTACTTCGCGCACTGCTGCTTGTGCCGGTGGCGGTGCGCTCCGGAGCGCTGCTTCGGGCGAAAGACGCCGGCCAGCGGCACTTCGCTCCGGACAGCCCCGTACCTCCGTCTTCTGCCTCTCTCGTCGTCTGCATCCTAGCCAAAAGCTTCTCCATGACTTCTCGCCGAGAGAGAAAGTGTGCCAGCACTGCAAACATCTTCCGATCTTGCTTGACGAGTTCACCCAGTTCTTTGCATCTCGCAGCGCAAAGAGACCCGCAAGAGTTTCCACGGAGCGTTGCAGGAGCACTAGCAAGATGCATTGCAAAGTTGCCAAAAAACTTCTTCCATTCGCATGCTAACGTGATTTTCATAGGCATACGAATGGCAACCCACCATCCCGCAGCAGTTCGAGAGCTGCGTACACAAGGCTGGTGTTGTGCGGCTTGCTTCTTCACCTCCTGCAAGCTGCCGGCTCTCCGTCTAGCGAAAGCGAAAGAGCCGCTACTTCGCGCACTGCTGCTTGTGCCGGTGGCGGTGCGCTCCGGAGCGCTGCTTCGGGCGAAAGACGCCGGCCAGCGGCACTTCGCTCCGGACAGCCCCGTACCTCCGTCTTCTGCCTCTCTCGTCGTCTGCATCCTAGCCAAAAGCTTCTCCATGACTTCTCGCCGAGAGAGAAAGTGTGCCAGCACTGCAAACATCTTCCGATCTTGCTTGACGAGTTCACCCAGTTCTTTGCATCTCGCAGAGCAAAGAGACCCGCAAGAGTTTCCACGGAGCGTTGCAGGAGCACTAGCAAGATGCATTGCAAAGTTGTCCAAAAACTTCTTCCACTCGCATGCTAACGTGATTTTCAAAGGCATACGAGTGGCAATCCACCATCCCGCAGCAGTTCGAGAGCTGCGCCCACAATGCTGCTGTTGTGCGGCTTGCTTCTTCACCTCCTGCAAGCTGCCTGCTCTCCGTCTAGCGAAAGCGAAAGAGCCGCTACTTCGCGCACTGCTGCTTGTGCCGGTGGCGGTGCGCTCCGGAGCGCTGCTTCGGGCGAAAGACGCCGGCCAGCGGCACTTCGCTCCGGATAGCCCCGTACCTCCGTCTTCTGCCTCTCTCGTCGTCTGCATCCTAGCCAAAAGCTTCTCCATGACTTCTCGCCGAGAGAGAAAGTGTGCCAGCACTGCAAACATCTTCCGATCTTGTTTGACGAGTTCACCCAGTTCTTTGCATCTCGCAGCGCAAAGAGACCCGCAAGAGTTTCCACGGAGTGTTGCAGGAGCACTAGCAAGATGCATTGCAAAGTTGTCCAAAAACTTCTTCCATTCGCATGCTAACGTGATTTTCAAAGGCATACGAGTGGCAATCCACCATCCCGCAGCAGTAAGAGAGCTGCGCCCACAAGGCTGCTGTTGTGCGGCTTGCTTCTTCACCTCCTGCAAGCTGCCGGCTCTCCGTCTACCGAAGGCGAAAGAGCCGCTTCTTCGCGCACCGCTGCTTGTGCCGGTGGCGGTGCGCTCCGGAGCGCTGCTTCGGGCGAAAGACGCCGGCCAGCGGCACTTCGCTCCGGACAGCCCCGTACCTCCGTCTTCTGCCTCTCTCGTCGTCTGCATCCTAGCCAAAAGCTTCTCCATGACTTCTCGCCGAGAGAGAAAGTGTGCCAGCACTGCAAACATCTTCCGATCTTGTTTGACGAGTTCACCCAGTTCTTTGCATCTCGCAGCGCAAAGAGACCCGCAAGAGTTTCCACGGAGTGTTGCAGGAGCACTAGCAAGATGCATTGCAAAGTTGTCCAAAAACTTCTTCCATTCGCATGCTAACGTGATTTTCAAAGGCATACGAGTGGCAATCCACCATCCCGCAGCAGTAAGAGAGCTGCGCCCACAAGGCTGCTGTTGTGCGGCTTGCTTCTTCACCTCCTGCAAGCTGCCGGCTCTCCGTCTACCGAAGGCGAAAGAGCCGCTTCTTCGCGCACCGCTGCTTGTGCCGGTGGCGGTGCGCTCCGGAGCGCTGCTTCGGGCGAAAGACGCCGGCCAGCGGCACTTCGCTCCGGACAGCCCCGTACCTCCGTCTTCTGCCTCTCTCGTCGTCTGCATCCTAGCCAAAAGCTTCTCCATGACTTCTCGCCGAGAGAGAAAGTGTGCCAGCACTGCAAACATCTACCGATCTTGTTTGACGAGTTCACCCAGTTCTTTGCATCTCGCAGCGCAAAGAGACCCGCAAGAGTTTCCACGGAGCGTTGCAGGAGCACTAGCAAGATGCATTGCAAAGTTGTCCAAAAACTTCTTCCATTCGCATGCTAACGTGATTTTCAAAGGCATACGACTGGCAATCCACCATCCCGCAGCAGTAAGAGAGCTGCGCCCACAATGCTGCTGTTGTGCGGCTTGCTTCTTCACCTCCTGCAAGCTGCCGGCTCTCCGTCTAGCGAAAGCGAAAGAGCCGCTACTTCGCGCACTGCTGCTTGTGCCGGTGGCGGTGCGCTCCGGCGCGCTGCTTCGGGCGAAAGACGCCGGCCAGCGGCACTTCGCTCCGGACAGCCCCGTACCTCCGTCTTCTGCCTCTCTCGTCGTCTGCATCCAAGCCAAAAGCTTCTCCATGACTTTTCGCCGACAGAAATTGGGTGCCAGCACAGCAAACGTCTCCCAGTCTTGGCCCTGATTTTTGTCGTGGCTGCGCATTATTGAAGCATTTATCTTTTTAATAAAGCGGCGAATTTATTTCGAGATGGCTATGATCTCTTCATACTTATCCTTGTGCGGTCAAGACACAGCAACAATACATTCTTGAGAAAGAAAAACATCTCGAGAGATATTCCAGTCCATCGGTGTGGCGCAGCTGCTGAAAAAGGGCAAAGCTGAAGAACCTTGCTCATCTTAATTTCTGTGCATCTCGCAGCATGCGAAGCATGAGGCAGCCGAGCACCGCGCTTTTGTGCGCTCTTAATGGAATTGCAAAAAATCCCACAGCTTTTCATCCACAAGCACAGTCAGCTGCATTCGCTTTTGCTTCTTGAAAAACTCACCGCTCTCCTTATATCGGTGTAGATCTTGATCTCTGGTTCCTGGGACTTTACCCAAGTGTTTGCTGTTTTGTACTTTCTTCTTTGGCAGTCAGGAACTTGTATATATAATCTGGTACATGTTTCTTGGAAAACATTTCCTGTCTAAAAATGATACATAGCTGCAATTTACCCGACTGTATATAACTACTCTTTTACTGTATAAAAAAGTGTATTAGAATGATACACCACCTGAATTTCAATGATTGAAAAAAGCGTCTTACTTCTTTTTCCTATTCTCTGTATTTCCTTCTCTTTGTTATGTTTCTTTGGCTATTATGTGCGTGCCCAATGGTTTTTCTGTTCCTGTTGTGGGACAGCAAATGTTCAGGCTCTTCTAATTTTGTCACTAATTAAATAATCCATCTTCCCCGCCGGAAAGATGCAGGATGTGTCTCATTTTCACTGCTCCTGTTTTGTTTCCTTATTCTTTTGAATGGCTCCCTGTCTTCCTACTCACACTCTGAGTAACGAATTTCTAATTTTCTTTCCTATCTGCCTTTATCAATTTTTCTCTGACTTGGATGCTATTGAATTAAGCCATGCCAAGTTGAAGAATTGCATCAAGAAGAGTGCTCAATGAAAAAAAAAAACATTTAGTTTTGGGGTTCTATCACAGAAGAGTCCAAAGACTCTTCCCATGTGAAGAATATCTGATGAATATCTTAAAAACTATCATCTCTGTGTAAGTATTTTGCATCCAGTTCTTGCTCTAGTCCTTGCTTTGGCAAATTTGACACAAGTGAGGCATTGTGTGTTTTGCAGCTTCTAGGGAGATGGTTCCAGGTCTTGAGAAAGTCGTGGGCTTTGTCTCATCTTTAGACATCTGAAAATCACCTAGGCATCCCAAAGACTCATTAGAAATACAAATACCTGCAGGGAACCGGAGGTGAGCTTCATCTTACCATGTGTCTTGAACAGGGTGTTCTATGTGTGAAAGAGATTCTAGTCAGAATTCTGCTCAGTACAGTCCATCAAGTTGAGAGAATTGATCATTTTAATCTGGGCTTTATATCCACAGAGGCTGAAGGTGTCTCCATGCTCCAGTGCCTATCAGTCTTCTCAAATATTTCAATCCATGAGTTGAATTCTAGAAGCAAAAACTTTTCTCCAGGTGACCTTTACCAAGAGACTCAATGTTAGGTGGAATCAAACAACTCCTTTTTTATCCATTTTATCGAAAGTGATCTTAAAGATTCAATCCATATGCTTAGGTGAGAGAAATCCTACCATTGGCAGATGGCATGTATTGGCCAGTATTGACAGCAGAAAGAAGCAAAAAAGCATGCCAAAAAATGCTGAATGCAGTAAGCAGACCATCAAGCAAACCGGTGGAAAAATAGTTGCTTTGTATGTAAGATGAATCGGAGAGATACATATGGAGTTCTTCATGATGTTTTTCATTGACATTTAAACTAGGAAAGAGGTTAAAACTATGATGGAAGGGATTAATTGCTTGATGTTAGAGTATTTCTTTAGAGAGACATAACAAGTGAATACATGTTTAACCAGTTATCGGCTTCCCATCAGCAATGGGTGCACTTTAATTGCCTTTAAAAGCTGTAATGAAATACTTTTTAAAGCAATTTTTTCCCCTTATTTTTGCAAGAGCTTTTTTCTGTTATTTTTGAAAAATAGGAAAAATTTCCAGTAAAGGATCAACGGGCTGCTCTGTCATTTAATATTAGAAAACACTTATGGTATACTTTCTAGAAGAAAAAGTACCTAAAAAAAGGAGTATTCCCATTATGCTTGTAAAACGATCTTCCAACCATAAGAAAATCAAAAATTATACTATTTCAAGGATCCCACACTCCTAGAACACATTCATTTAACACACTCATAATTTATCAAACACAGCTTGTAATTAGACCTCTAAGAGTCAAACAGAGCGTTGTATCCACAGGCACTGTGAGAGCAGCCTGAGGTGGCACAGGTGGCAGGTTGTACGTGAGCTAGATCTTGATCAATGCGGCATTACAGCAGCCAACCGGGGCCTGCACGCAAGGCCCATCCAAAAAATGTGGTGAGCTTTTTCCCAGGGAAACCAAACTCACCACCTCACCTTCCTGGTCTCAGGCCCCAAATGGCCACAAAAGTACTGTGCGGGCAACAGCCCAGGAAAAAAAACTCAACACCTCACCGTCTAGGTCTCAGTTTGCAGAGCTCTGGGGGCACTGTGCAAGCACCCAACGTTGGCACAGCTATCAGCCTTTAATTGGATGGCATCCTGATTAATACAGAAATCGAGCAGGCACCAAGCATCAACGTGCTTAGGGACACCTAGGTATTGTGCATTATACTGCCCAAGGAGAAAAAAAACCCACCACCCCAAGGTCTTAGTCTCAGTTTGCAGAGTTCCATGGGCACTCTCAAAGCAGCCAGAGCTAGCACAGGTGGCAGCTTGTCCCTGAGAGGCATCTTGATATTTGTGGATATCCAGGAGGCAACAGGCCCCTTAGGGCCGAGGGCCTACCTGGTACTGACAAAGGCTTCTGCCGGGAAAACAAAACTCAGAACCCCACGGTCCCGGTCTCAGTTTGCAGAGCTCCATGGGCACTCTCAAAGCAGCCCGAGTTGGCACAGGTGGCAGAATATCCCTGGGCAGCATCTTGATATTCGTGGAAATCCAGCAGGCAGCCAGCCATGAAGGGCCGAGGGCCTACCTGGTACTGACAAAGGCTTCTGCCGAGGAAAAAAAAAAACTCACCATCCCACGCTCCTGGTTTCTGTTTGTAGAGCACCATGGGTACTCTCAAAGCAGCCCAAGTTGGCACAGGTGGCAGCTTGTTCCTGGGCGGCATCTAGATATGCGTGGAAATCCAGCAGGCAGACTGCCTCTAAGGGCCGAGGTCCTACTTGGTACTGACAAAGGGTTCTGCCCGGGAAAAAAAAACCCGAAACCCCACATACTTTGGCTCAGTTTGAAGAGATCCGTGGGCACTCTCAAAGCAGCGTGAGTTGGCACAGGTGGCAGCTTGTCCCTGGGCAGCATCTTGATATTCGTGGAAGTCTTGCTGCCAGCCTGCCCCTAAGGGCCGAGGGCCTACCTGGTACTTACAATGGCTTCTGCCCGGGGAAACATAACCCATAACCCCCATGTACCCTGTCTCAGTTTTTAGAGCTCCGTGGGCACCCTCAAAGCAGCCCGAGCTGGCACAGGTGGCAGCTTGTCCCTGGGCAGCATCTTGATATTCGTGGAAATTCAGCAGGCAGCCTGCCCCTAAGGAACAAGGGCCTACCTGGTACTGAGAGAGGCTTCTGCCCGAGAAAACAAAACCCACAACCCTAGGTTATGGTCTCAGTTTGCAGAGCTCCGTGGGCAACCCCAAAGCAGCGCGAGTTGGCCCAAGTGGCAGCTTGTCCCTGGGCAGCATCTTGATATTCGTGGAAATCCAGACGGCAGACGGCCCTGAAGTTCCGAGAGCCTGCCTGGTACTGCAAATGCTTCTGCCCGGGGAAACAAAACTCACCAAGGCAAGTTCCTGGTCTAACTTTGCAGAGCTCCATGGGCACTCTCAAAGCAGCGCGAGTTGGCACAGGTGGCAGCTTGTCCCTGGGTGGCATCTTGATATTCGTGGAATCCTGCAGGCAGCTGGCCCCCAAGGGCCAAGGGCCGACCTGGTACTGACAAAGGCTTCTGCCCAGGGAAAACAAAATCTCAGAACACCACGTTTCTGGTCTCAGTTTGCAGAGCACCATGGGCACTCTCAAAGCAGCGCGAGTTGGCACAGGTGGCAGCTTGTCCCTGGGCAGCATCTTGATATTCGTGGAAATCCAGCAGGCTGCCTGCCCTTAAGGACCGAGGGCGTACCTGGCACTTCAAATGCTTCTGCCCGGAGAAACAAAACTCAGCACCCCAGGTTCATGGTCTCAGTTTACAGAGCTCCATGGGCACTCTCAAAGCAGCACGAGTTGGCACAGGTGGCAGCTTGTCCCTGGGCAGCATCTTGATATTCGTGGAAATCCTGCAGGCAGCCTGCCCCTAAGGAACAAGGGCCTACCTGGTACTGAGAGAGGCTTCTGCCCGGGAAAACAAAACCCACAACCCTACCTTCCTGGTCTCAGTTTGCAGAGCTCCGTGGGCACCCTCAAAGCAGCGCGAGTTGGCACAAGTGGCAGCTTGTCCCTGGGCAGCATCTTGATATTCGTGGAAATCCAGCCGGCAGCCTGCCCCTGAGGAACAAGGGCCTTCCTGGTACTGACAAAGGCTTCTGCCCAGGGAAACAAAATCCACCACCCCACGTTCCACATCTCAGTTTGCAGAGCACCGTGGGCACTCTCAAAGCAGCCCGAGTTGGCACAGGTGGCAGCTTGTCCCTGGGCAGCATCTTGATATTCGTGGAAATCCAGCAGGCAGACTGCCCATAAGGAACAAGGACCCTCCTGGTACTGACAAAGGCTTCTGCCCTGGAAAACAAAACCCAGCACCCCACGTTTCTGGTCTCAGTTTGCAGAGCACCATGGGCACTCTCAAAGCAGCCCGAGTTGGCACAGGTGGCAGCTTGTCCCTGGGCAGCATCCTGATATTCGTGGAAATTCAGCAGGCTGACAGCCCTGAAAGACCGTGGGCCTACCTAGTACTGACAAATACTTCTGCCCGGGAAACAAAACTCAGCACCCCACGGTCCTGGTCACAGTTTGCAGAGCTCCGTGGGCACTCTCAAAGCAGCGTGAGTTGGCAAAGGTGGCAGCTTGTCCCTGGGCGGAAACTTGATTTTCGTGGAAATCCTGGTGCCAGCCTCCCCCAAAGGGCCGAGGGCCTACCTGGTCCTGCAAATGTTTCTGCCCGGGAAAACAACACCGACAAACCCACGTTCCTGGTCTCAGTTTGAAGAACTCCGTGGGCACTCTCAAAGCAGCCCGAGTTGGCACAGGTGGCAGAATATCCCTGGGCAGCATTTTGATATTCGGGGAAATTCAGCAGGCAGCCTGCCCCTAAGGAACAAGGGCCTACCTGGTACTGAGAGAGGCTTCTGCCCGAGAAAACAAAACCCACAACCCTAGGTTATGGTCTCAGTTTGCAGAGCTCCGTGGGCAACCCCAAAGCAGCGCGAGTTGGCCCAAGTGGCAGCTTGTCCCTGGGCAGCATCTTGATATTCGTGGAAATCCAGACGGCAGACTGCCCTGAAGTTCCGAGAGCCTGCCTGGTACTGCAAATGCTTCTGCCCGGGGAAACAAAACTCACCAAGGCAAGTTCCTGGTCTAACTTTGCAGAGCTCCATGGGCACTCTCAAAGCAGCCCGAGTTGGCACAGGTGGCAGCTTGTCCCTGGGTGGCATCTTGATATTCGTGGAAATCCTGCAGGCAGCTGGCCCCCAAGGGCCAAGGGCCGACCTGGTACTGACAAAGGCTTCTGCCCGGGAAAACAAAACTCAGAACACCACGTTTCTGGTCTCAGTTTGCAGAGCACCATGGGCACTCTCAAAGCAGCGCGAGTTGGCACAGGTGGCAGCTTGTCCCTGGGCAGCATCTTGATATTCGTGGAAATCCAGCAGGCTGCCTGCCCTTAAGGACCGAGGGCGTACCTGGCACTTCAAATGCTTCTGCCCGGAGAAACAAAACTCAGCACCCCAGGTTCATGGTCTCAGTTTACAGAGCTCCATGGGCACTCTCAAAGAAGCACGAGTTGGCACAGGTGGCAGCTTGTCCCTGGGCAGCATCTTGATATTCGTGGAAATCCTGCAGGCAGCCTGCCCCTAAGGAACAAGGGCCTACCTGGTACTGAGAGAGGCTTCTGCCCGGGAAAACAAAACCCACAACCCTACCTTCCTGGTCTCAGTTTGCAGAGCTCCGTGGGCACCCTCAAAGCAGCGCGAGTTGGCCCAAGTGGCAGCTTGTCCCTGGGCAGCATCTTGATATTCGTGGAAATCCAGCCGGCAGCCTGCCCCTGAGGAACAAGGGCCTTCCTGGTACTGACAAAGGCTTCTGCCCAGGGAAACAAAATCCACCACCCCACGTTCCACATCTCAGTTTGCAGAGCACCGTGGGCACTCTCAAAGCAGCCCGAGTTGGCACAGGTGGCAGCTTGTCCCTGGGCAGCATCTTGATATTCGTGGAAATCCAGCAGGCAGACTGCCCATTCAAGGAACAAGGACCCTCCAAGGTACTGACAAAGGCTTCTAGCCCTGGAAAAACAAAACCCCAGCACCCCACGTTTCTGGTCTCAGTTTGCAGAGCACCATGGGCACTCTCAAAGCAGCCCGAGTTGGCCACAGGTGGCAGCTTGCCCCTGGGCGGCATCTTGATATTGGCGGAAATCCAGCCGGCAGCCGGCCCATAAGTGCCAAGGGCCTACCTGGTACTGACAAATGCTTCTGCCCAGGGAAACAAAACAGACCAACTCATGTTCATGGTCTCAGGTTGCAGAGCTCCATGGGCACTCTCAAGGCAGCGCGAGTTGGCACAGGTGGCAGCTTGTCCCTGGGCAGCATCTTCAGATTTCGCAAAAACCCAGCAGGCAGCTGGCGCCGAAGGGCGAAGGCCTACCTGGTACTGACAAAGGCTTCTGCCCAGGTAAACTAAGCTCACCACACCACGTGCCTGGTCTCAGATTGCAGAACTCCATGGGCACACTCAAAGCAGCCTGAGTTGGCACAGGTGGCAGCTTGTCCCTGGGCGGCATCTTGATATTGGCGGAAATCCAGCAGGCAGACGGCCCCTAAGGACTGAGGGCCTACCTGATACTGACACAGCTTCTGCCCCGGAATACAAAACTCACCAGCCCACGTTCCTGGTCCTCAGTTGGCAGAGCTCTTTAGGCACTCTGCAAGCAGCCTGACTTGGCACTGGTGGCAGCCTGTCCCTTGGTGGCAACTTGAAATTCGTGGAAATCTAGCAACCAGCAAGCCGCAGTGGGCTGGTGTTGTGCGGCTTGCTTCTTCACCTCCTGCAAGCTGCCGGCTCTCCGTCTAGCGAAAGCGAAAGAGCCGCTACTTCGCTCACTGCTGCTTGTGCCGGTGGCGGTGCGCTCCGGCGCGCTGCTTCGGGCGAAAGACGCCGGCCAGCGGCACTTCGCTCCGGACAGCCCCGTACCTCCGTCTTCTGCCTCTCTCGTCGTCTGCATCCTAGCCAAAAGCTTCTCCATGACTTCTCGCCGAGAGAGAAAGTGTGCCAGCTCTGCAAACATCTTCCGATCTTGCTTGACGAGTTCACCCAGTTCTTTGCATCTCGCAGCGCAAAGAGACCCGCAAGAGTTTCCACGGAGCGTTGCAGGAGCACTAGCAAGATGCATTGCAAAGTTGTCCAAAAACTTCTTCCATTCGCATGCTAACGTGATTTTCAAAGGCATACGAGTGGCAATCCACCATCCCGCAGCAGTTCGAGAGCTGCGCCCACAATGCTGCTGTTGTGCGGCTTGCTTCTTCACCTCCTGCAAGCTGCCGGCTCTCCGTCTAGCGAAAGCGAAAGAGCCGCTACTTCGCGCACTGCTGCTTGTGCCGGTGGCGGTGCGCTCCGGAGCGCTGCTTCGGGCGAAAGACGCCGACCAGCGGCACTTCGCTCCGGACAGCCCCGTACCTCCGTCTTCTGCCTCTCTCGTCGTCTGCATCCTAGCTAAAAGCTTCTCCATGACTTCTCGCCGAGAGAGAAAGTGTGCCAGCACTGCAAACATCTTCCGATCTTGTTTGACGAGTTCACCCAGTTCTTTGCATCTCGCAGAGCAAAGAGACCCGCAAGAGTTTCCACGGAGCGTTGCAGGAGCACTAGCAAGATGCATTGCAAAGTTGCCAAAAAACTTCTTCCAATCGCATGCTAACGTGATTTTCAAAGGCATACGAGTGGCAATCCACCATCCCGCAGCAGTTCGAGAGCTGCGCCCACAATGCTGCTGTTGTGCGGCTTGCTTCTTCACCTCCTGCAAGCTGCCGGCTCTCCGTCTAGCGAAAGCGAAAGAGCCGCTACTTCGCGCACTGCTGCTTGTGCCGGTGGCGGTGCGCTCCGGAGCGCTGCTTCGGGCGAAAGACGCCGGCCAGCGGCACTTCGCTCCGGATAGCCCCGTACCTCCGTCTTCTGCCTCTCTCGTCGTCTGCATCCTAGCCAAAAGCTTCTCCATGACTTCTCGCCGAGAGAGAAAGTGTGCCAGCACTGCAAACATCTACCGATCTTGTTTGACGAGTTCACCCAGTTCTTTGCATCTCGCAGCGCAAAGAGACCCGCAAGAGTTTCCACGGAGCGTTGCAGGAGCACTAGCAAGATGCATTGCAAAGTTGTCCAAAAACTTCTTCCCATTCGCATGCTAACGTGATTTTCATAGGCATACGAATGGCAATCCACCATCCCGCAGCAGTTCGACAGCTGCGCACACAAGGCTGCTGTTGTGCGGCTTGCTTCTCCTGCAAGCTGCCGGCTCTCCGTCTAGCGAAAGCGAAAGAGCCGCTTCTTCGCGCACTGCTGCTTGTGCCGGTGGCGGTGCGCTCCGGAGCGCTGCTTCGGGCGATAGACGCCCGCGAGCGGCACTTCGCTCCGGACAGCTCCGTACCTCCGTCTTCTGCCTCTCTCGTCGTCTGCATTCTAGCCTAAAGCTTCTCCATGACTTCTCGCCGACAGAGAAAGTGTGCCAGCACTGCAAACATCTTCCGATCTTGCTTGACGAGTTCACCCAGTTCTTTGCATCTCGCAGCGCAAAGAGACCGGCAAGAGTTTCCACGGAGCGTTGCAGGAGCACTAGCAAGATGCATTGCAAAGTTGTCCAAAAACTTCTTCCATTCGCATGCTAACGTGATTTTCAAAGGCATACGAGTGGCAATCCACCATCCCGCAGCAGTTCGAGAGCTGCGCCCACAAGGCTGCTGTTGTGCGGCTTGCTTCTTCACCTCCTGCAAGCTGCCGGCTCTCCGTCTAGCGAAGGCGAAAGAGCCGCTTCTTCGCGCACTGCTGCTTGTGCCGGTGGCGGTGCGCTCCGGAGCGCTGCTTCGGGCGAAAGACGCCGGCCAGCGGCACTTCGCTCCGGACAGCCCCGTACCTCCGTCTTCTGCCTCTCTCGTCGTCTGCATCCTAGCCAAAAGCTTCTCCATGACTTCTCGCCGAGAGAGAAAGTGTGCCAGCACTGCAAACATCTTCCGATCTTGCTTGACGAGTTCACCCAGTTCTTTGCATCTCTCAGCGCAAAGAGACCCGCAAGAGTTTCCACGGAGCGTTGCAGGAGCACTAGCAAGATGCATTGCAAAGTTGTCCAAAAACTTCTTCCATTCGCATGCTAACGTGATTTTCATAGGCATACGAATGGCAATCCACCATCCCGCAGCAGTTCGACAGCTGCGCACACAAGGCTGCTGTTGTGCGGCTTGCTTCTTCACCTCCTGCAAGCTGCCGGCTCTCCGTCTAGCGAAAGCGAAAGAGCCGCTTCTTCGCGCACTGCTGCTTGTGCCGGTGGCGGTGCGCTCCGGAGCGCTGCTTCGGGCGATAGACGCCCGCGAGCGGCACTTCGCTCCGGACAGCCCCGTACCTCCGTCTTCTGCCTCTCTCGTCGTCTGCATCCTAGCCTAAAGCTTCTCCCTGACTTCTCGCCGAGAGAGAAAGTGTGCCAGCACTGCAAACATCTTCCGATCTTGCTTGACGAGTTCACCCAGTTCTTTGCATCTCGCAGCGCAAAGAGACCCGCAAGAGTTTCCACGGAGCGTTGCAAGAGCACTAGCAAGATGCATTGCAAAGTTGCCAAAAAACTTCTTCCATTCGCATGCTAACGTGATTTTCAAAGGCATACGAGTGGCAATCCACCATCCCGCAGCAGTAAGAGAGCTGCGCCCACAATGCTGCTGTTGTGCGGCTTGCTTCTTCACCTCCTGCAAGCTGCCGGCTCTCCGTCTAGCGAAAGCGAAAGAGCCGCTACTTCGCGCACTGCTGCTTGTGCCGGTGGCGGTGCGCTCCGGCGCGCTGCTTCGGGCGAAAGACGCCGGCCAGCGGCACTTCGCTCCGGATAGCCCCGTACCTCCGTCTTCTGCCTCTCTCGTCGTCAGCATCCTAGCCAAAAGCTTCTCCATGACTTCTCGCCGAGAGAGAAAGTGTGCCAGCACTGCAAACATCTTCCGATCTTGCTTGACGAGTTCACCCAGTTCTTTGCATCTCGCAGCGCAAAGAGACCCGCAAGAGTTTCCACGGAGCGTTGCAGGAGCACTAGCAAGATGCATTGCAAAGTTGTCCAAAAACTTCTTCCATTCGCATGCTAACGTGATTTTCATAGGCATACGAATGGCAATCCACCATCCCGCAGCAGTTGGAGAGCTGCGCACACAAGGCTGCTGTTGTGCGGCTTGCTTCTTCACCTCCTGCAAGCTGCCGGCTCTCCGTCTACCGAAGGCGAAAGAGCCGCTTCTTCGCGCACTGCTGCTTGTGCCGGTGGCGGTGCGCTCCGGAGCGCTGCTTCGGGCGAAAGACGCCCGCGAGCGGCACTTCGCTCCGGACAGCCCCGTACCTCCGTCTTCTGCCTCTCTCGTCGTCTGCATCCTAGCCAAAAGCTTCTCCATGACTTCTCGCCGAGAGAGAAAGTGTGCCAGCACTGCAAACATCTTCCGATCTTGCTTGACGAGTTCACCCAGTTCTTTGCATCTCGCAGAGCAAAGAGACCCGCAAGAGTTTCCACGGAGCGTTGCAGGAGCACTAGCAAGATGCATTGCAAAGTTGTCCAAAAACTTCTTCCACTCGCATGCTAACGTGATTTTCAAAGGCATACGAGTGGCAATCCACCATCCCGCAGCAGTTCGAGAGCTGCGCCCACAATGCTGCTGTTGTGCGGCTTGCTTCTTCACCTCCTGCAAGCTGCCTGCTCTCCGTCTAGCGAAAGCGAAAGAGCCGCTACTTCGCGCACTGCTGCTTGTGCCGGTGGCGGTGCGCTCCGGAGCGCTGCTTCGGGCGAAAGACGCCGGCCAGCGGCACTTCGCTCCGGATAGCCCCGTACCTCCGTCTTCTGCCTCTCTCGTCGTCTGCATCCTAGCCAAAAGCTTCTCCATGACTTCTCGCCGAGAGAGAAAGTGTGCCAGCACTGCAAACATCTTCCGATCTTGCTTGACGAGTTCACCCAGTTCTTTGCATCTCGCAGCGCAAAGAGACCCGCAAGAGTTTCCACGGAGTGTTGCAGGAGCACTAGCAAGATGCATTGCAAAGTTGTCCAAAAACTTCTTCCATTCGCATGCTAACGTGATTTTCAAAGGCATACGAGTGGCAATCCACCATCCCGCAGCAGTAAGAGAGCTGCGCCCACAAGGCTGCTGTTGTGCGGCTTGCTTCTTCACCTCCTGCAAGCTGCCGGCTCTCCGTCTACCGAAGGCGAAAGAGCCGCTTCTTCGCGCACCGCTGCTTGTGCCGGTGGCGGTGCGCTCCGGAGCGCTGCTTCGGGCGAAAGACGCCGGCCAGCGGCACTTCGCTCCGGACAGCCCCGTACCTCCGTCTTCTGCCTCTCTCGTCGTCTGCATCCTAGCCAAAAGCTTCTCCATGACTTCTCGCCGAGAGAGAAAGTGTGCCAGCACTGCAAACATCTTCCGATCTTGTTTGACGAGTTCACCCAGTTCTTTGCATCTCGCAGCGCAAAGAGACCCGCAAGAGTTTCCACGGAGTGTTGCAGGAGCACTAGCAAGATGCATTGCAAAGTTGTCCAAAAAACTTCTTCCATTCGCATGCTAACGTGATTTTCAAAGGCATACGAGTGGCAATCCACCATCCCGCAGCAGTAAGAGAGCTGCGCTACACAAGGCTGCTGTTGTGCGGCTTGCTTCTTCACCTCCTGCAAGCTGCCGGCTCTCCGTCTACCGAAGGCGAAAGAGCCGCTTCTTCGCGCACCGCTGCTTGTGCCGGTGGCGGTGCGCTCCGGAGCGCTGCTTCGGGCGAAAGACGCCGGCCAGCGGCACTTCGCTCCGGATAGCCCCGTACCTCCGTCTTCTGCCTCTCTCGTCGTCTGCATCCTAGCCAAAAGCTTCTCCATGACTTCTCGCCGAGAGAGAAAGTGTGCCAGCACTGCAAACATCTACCGATCTTGTTTGACGAGTTCACCCAGTTCTTTGCATCTCGCAGCGCAAAGAGACCCGCAAGAGTTTCCACGGAGCGTTGCAGGAGCACTAGCAAGATGCATTGCAAAGTTGTCCAAAAACTTCTTCCATTCGCATGCTAACGTGATTTTCAAAGGCATACGAGTGGCAATCCACCATCCCGCAGCAGTAAGAGAGCTGCGCCCACAATGCTGCTGTTGTGCGGCTTGCTTCTTCACCTCCTGCAAGCTGCCGGCTCTCCGTCTAGCGAAAGCGAAAGAGCCGCTACTTCGCGCACTGCTGCTTGTGCCGGTGGCGGTGCGCTCCGGCGCGCTGCTTCGGGCGAAAGACGCCGGCCAGCGGCACTTCGCTCCGGACAGCCCCGTACCTCCGTCTTCTGCCTCTCTCGTCGTCTGCATCCAAGCCAAAAGCTTCTCCATGACTTTTCGCCGACAGAAATTGGGTGCCAGCACAGCAAACGTCTCCCAGTCTTGGCCCTGATTTTTGTCGTGGCTGCGCATTGTTGAAGCATTTATCTTTTTAATAAAGCGGCGAATTTATTTCGAGATGGCTATGATCTCTTCATACTTATCCTTGTGCGGTCAAGACACAGCAACAATACATTCTTGAGAAAGGAAAACATCTCGAGAGATATTCCAGTCCATCGGTGTGGCGCAGCTGCTGAAAAAGGGCAAAGCTGAAGAACCTTGCTCATCTTAATTTCTGTGCATCTCGCAGCATGCGAAGCATGAGGCAGCCGAGCACCGCGCTTTTGTGCGCTCTTAATGGAATTGCAAAAAATCCCACAGCTTTTCATCCACAAGCACAGTCAGCTGCATTCGCTTTTGCTTCTTGAAAAACTCACCGCTCTCCTTATATCGGTGTAGATCTTGATCTCTGGTTCCTGGGACTTTACCCAAGTGTTTGCTGTTTTGTACTTTCTTCTTTGGCAGTCAGGAACTTGTATATATAATCTGGTACATGTTTCTTGGAAAACATTTCCTGTCTAAAAATGATACATAGCTGCAATTTACCCGACTGTATATAACTACTCTTTTACTGTATAAAAAAGTGTATTAGAATGATACACCACCTGAATTTCAATGATTGAAAAAAGCGTCTTACTTCTTTTTCCTATTCTCTGTATTTCCTTCTCTTTGTTATGTTTCTTTGGCTATTATGTGCGTGCCCAATGGTTTTTCTGTTCCTGTTGTGGGACAGCAAATGTTCAGGCTCTTCTAATTTTGTCACTAATTAAATAATCCATCTTCCCCGCCGGAAAGATGCAGGATGTGTCTCATTTTCACTGCTCCTGTTTTGTTTCCTTATTCTTTTGAATGGCTCCCTGTCTTCCTACTCACACTCTGAGTAACGAATTTCTAATTTTCTTTCCTATCTGCCTTTATCAATTTTTCTCTGACTTGGATGCTATTGAATTAAGCCATGCCAAGTTGAAGAATTGCATCAAGAAGAGTGCTCAATGAAAAAAAAAAACATTTAGTTTTGGGGTTCTATCACAGAAGAGTTCAAAGACTCTTCCCATGTGAAGAATATCTGATGAATATCTTAAAAACTATCATCTCTGTGTAAGTATTTTGCATCCAGTTCTTGCTCTAGTCCTTGCTTTGGCAAATTTGACACAAGTGAGGCATTGTGTGTTTTGCAGCTTCTAGGGAGATGGTTCCAGGTCTTGAGAAAGTCGTGGGCTTTGTCTCATCTTTAGACATCTGAAAATCACCTAGGCATCCCAAAGACTCATTAGAAATACAAATACCTGCAGGGAACCGGAGGTGAGCTTCATCTTACCATGTGTCTTGAACAGGGTGTTCTATGTGTGAAAGAGATTCTAGTCAGAATTCTGCTCAGTACAGTCCATCAAGTTGAGAGAATTGATCATTTTAATCTGGGCTTTATATCCACAGAGGCTGAAGGTGTCTCCATGCTCCAGTGCCTATCAGTCTTCTCAAATATTTCAATCCATGAGTTGAATTCTAGAAGCAAAAACTTTTCTCCAGGTGACCTTTACCAAGAGACTCAATGTTAGGTGGAATCAAACAACTCCTTTTTTATCCATTTTATCGAAAGTGATCTTAAAGATTCAATCCATATGCTTAGGTGAGAGAAATCCTACCATTGGCAGATGGCATGTATTGGCCAGTATTGACAGCAGAAAGAAGCAAAAAAGCATGCCAAAAAATGCTGAATGCAGTAAGCAGACCATCAAGCAAACCGGTGGAAAAATAGTTGCTTTGTATGTAAGATGAATCGGAGAGATACATATGGAGTTCTTCATGATGTTTTTCATTGACATTTAAACTAGGAAAGAGGTTAAAACTATGATGGAAGGGATTAATTGCTTGATGTTAGAGTATTTCTTTAGAGAGACATAACAAGTGAATACATGTTTAACCAGTTATCGGCTTCCCATCAGCAATGGGTGCACTTTAATTGCCTTTAAAAGCTGTAATGAAATACTTTTTAAAGCAATTTTTTCCCCT
This sequence comes from Motacilla alba alba, assembly GCF_015832195.1. Classification (NCBI taxonomy): domain Eukaryota; kingdom Metazoa; phylum Chordata; class Aves; order Passeriformes; family Motacillidae; genus Motacilla; species Motacilla alba. Next base: position 89,496 of record NW_024037762.1, read on the forward strand.
TATTTTTGCAAGAGCTTTTTTCTGTTATTTTTGAAAAATAGGAAAAATTTCCAGTAAAGGATCAACGGGCTGCTCTGTCATTTAATATTAGAAAACACTTATGGTATACTTTCTAGAAGAAAAAGTACCTAAAAAAAGGAGTATTCCCATTATGCTTGTAAAACGATCTTCCAACCATAAGAAAATCAAAAATTATACTATTTCAAGGATCTCACACTCCTAGAACACATTCATTTACCACACTCATAATTTATCAAACACAGCTTGTAATTAGACCTCTAAGAGTCAAACAGAGCGTTGTATCCACAGGCACTGTGAGAGCAGCCTGAGGTGGCACAGGTGGCAGGTTGTACGTGAGCTAGATCTTGATCAATGCGGCATTACAGCAGCCAACCGGGGCCTGCACGCAAGGCCCATCCAAAAAATGTGGTGAGCTTTTTCCCAGGGAAACCAAACTCACCACCTCACCTTCCTGGTCTCAGGCCCCAAATGGCCACAAAAGTACTGTGCGGGCAACAGCCCAGGAAAAAAAACTCAACACCTCACCGTCTAGGTCTCAGTTTGCAGAGCTCTGTGGGCACTGTGCAAGCACCCAACGTTGGCACAGCTATCAGCCTTTAATTGGATGGCATCCTGATTAATACAGAAATCGAGCAGGCACCAAGCATCAACGTGCTTAGGGACACCTAGGTATTGTGCATTATACTGCCCAAGGAGAAAAAAACCCACCACCCCAAGGTCTTAGTCTCAGTTTGCAGAGTTCCGTGGGCACTCTCAAAGCAGCCAGAGCTAGCACAGGTGGCAGCTTGTCCCTGAGAGGCATCTTGATATTTGTGGATATCCAGGAGGCAACAGGCCCCTTAGGGCCGAGGGCCTACCTGGTACTGACAAAGGCTTCTTCCCAGAAAAACAAAGCTCACCATCCCACGTTGCTGGTCTCAGTTTGTAGAGCTCCATGGGCACTCTCAAAGCAGCCCGAGTTGGCACAGGTGGCAGCTTGACCCGGGACGGCACCGTGATATTCGGCAAATCCAGCGGGGAGCCGGCCGCTAAGGGTGGAGGGCCGACCTAGTACAGAGATAGTCTTCTACCCAGCAAACAAGACACATTACCCGACGTTCCAGGCCACAGTTTGAAGAGCTCCATGGGCACTCTCAAAGCAGCCCGAGTTGGCACAGGTGGCAGCTTGTCCCTGGGCGGCATCTTGTTATTCGGGGAAATCCAGCCTGCAACCGGACCCATAGGGCCGAAGGCCTACCTGGTACTGACAAAGGCTTCTGCCGGGAAAACAAAACTCAGAACCCCACGGTCCCGGTCTCAGTTTGCAGAGCTCCATGGGCACTCTCAAAGCAGCCCGAGTTGGCACAGGTGGCAGAATATCCCTGGGCGGCATCTTGATATTCGTGGAAATCCAGCAGGCAGCCAGCCATGAAGGGCCGAGGGCCTACCTGGTACTGACAAAGGCTTCTGCCGAGGAAAAAAAAAAACTCACCATCCCACGCTCCTGGTTTCTGTTTGTAGAGCACCATGGGTACTCTCAAAGCAGCCCAAGTTGGCACAGGTGGCAGCTTGTTCCTGGGCGGCATCTAGATATGCGTGGAAATCCAGCAGGCAGACTGCCTCTAAGGGCCGAGGTCCTACTTGGTACTGACAAAGGGTTCTGCCCGGGAAAAAAAAACCCGAAACCCCACATACTTTGGCTCAGTTTGAAGAGATCCGTGGGCACTCTCAAAGCAGCGTGAGTTGGCACAGGTGGCAGCTTGTCCCTGGGCAGCATCTTGATATTCGTGGAAGTCTTGCTGCCAGCCTGCCCCTAAGGGCCGAGGGCCTACCTGGTACTTACAATGGCTTCTGCCCGGGAAAACAAAACCCATAACCCCATGTACCCTGTCTCAGTTTTTAGAGCTCCGTGGGCACCCTCAAAGCAGCCCGAGCTGGCACAGGTGGCAGCTTGTCCCTGGGCAGCATCTTGATATTCGTGGAAATTCAGCAGGCAGCCTGCCCCTAAGGAACAAGGGCCTACCTGGTAATGAGAGAGGCTTCTGCCCGAGAAAACAAAACTCACAACCCTAGGTTATGGTCTCAGTTTGCAGAGCTCCGTGGGCACTCTCAAAGCAGCGCGAGTTGGCACAAGTGGCAGCTTGTCCCTGGGCAGCATCTTGATATTCGTGGAAATCCTGCAGGCAGACGCCCCTGAAGGGCCGAGGGCCTACCTGGTACTGCAAATGCTTCTGCCCGGGGAAACAAAACTCACCAAGGCAAGTTCCTGGTCTAACTTTGCAGAGCTCCGTGGGCACTCTCAAAGCAGCGCGAGTTGGCACAAGTGGCAGCTTGTCCCTGGGCAGCATTTTGATATTCGTGGAAATCCTGCAGGCAGCCTGCCCCTGAGGAACAAGGACTCTCCTGGTACTGACAAATGCTTCTGCCCAGGGAAACAAAATCCACCACCCCACGTTCTACATCTCAGTTTGCAGAGCTCCGTGGGCACTCTCAAAGCAGCCCGAGTTGGCACAGGTGGCAGCTTGTCCCTGGGCAGCATCTTGATATTCGTGGAAATCCTGCAGGCAGCCTGCCCCCAAGGAACAAGGGCCTACCTGGTACTGACAAAGGCTTCTGCCCGGGAAAACAAAACCCACAACCCTACCTTTCTGGTCTCAGTTTGCAGAGCTCCGTGGGCACCCTCAAAGCAGCGCGAGTTGGCACAAGTGGCAGCTTGTCCCTGGGCAGCATCTTGATATTTGTGGAAATCCAGCCGGCAGCCTGCCCCTGAGGAACAAGGGCCTTCCTGGTACTGACAAAGGCTTCTGCCCAGGGAAACAAAATCCACCACCCCACGTTCCACATCTCAGTTTGCAGAGCTCCATGGGCACTCTCAAAGCAGCCCGAGTTGGCACAGGTGGCAGCTTGTCCCTGGGCGGCATCTTGATATTCGTGGAAATCCCGCAGGCAGCCTGCCCCTGTGGAACAAGGGCCGACCTGACACTGACAAAGGCTTCTGACCGGGAAAACAATACTCAGAACACCACTTTCCTGGTCCCAGTTTGCAGAGCTCCATGGGCACTCTCAAACCAGCCCGAGTTGGCACAGGTGGCAGCTTGTCCCTGGGCAGCATCTTGATATTCGTGGAAATCCAGCAGGCAGACTGCCCATAAGGAACAAGGACCCTCCTGGTACTGACAAAAGCTTCTGCCCTGGAAAACAAAACCCAGCACCCCACGTTTCTGGTCTCAGTTTGCAGAGCACCATGGGCACTCTCAAAGCAGCCCGAGTTGGCACAGGTGGCAGCTCCTCCGTGGGCAGCATCCTGATATTCGTGGAAATTCAGCAGGCTGACGGCCCTGAAAGACCGTGGGCCTACCTAGTACTGACAAATACTTCTGCCCGGGAAAACAAAACTCAGCACCCCACGGTCCTGGTCACAGTTTGCAGAGCTCCGTGGGCACTCTGAAAGCAGCGTGAGTTGGCAAAGGTGGCAGCTTGTCCCTGGGCGGAAACTTGATTTTCGTGGAAATCCTGGTGCCAGCCTCCCCCAAAGGGCCGAGGGCCTACCTGGTCCTGCAAATGTTTCTGCCCGGGAAAACAACACCGACAAACCCACGTTCCTGGTCTCAGTTTGAAGAACTCCGTGGGCACTCTCAAAGCAGCCCGAGTTGGCACAGGTGGCAGAATATCCCTGGGCAGCATTTTGATATTCGGGGAAATCTTGCTTCCAGGCTGTCCCTAAGGAACAAGGGCCTACTTGGTACTGACAAAGGCTTCTGCCCTGGAAAACAAAACCCAGCACCCCACGTTTCTGGTCTCAGTTTGCAGAGCACCATGGGCACTCTCAAAGCAGCGTGAGTTGGCACAGGTGGCAGCTTGTCCCTGGGCAGCATCTTGATATTCGTGGAAATACAGCAGGCTGCCTGCCCTTAAGGACCGAGGGCCTACCTGGCACTGCAAATGCTTCTGCCCGGAGAAACAAAACTCAGCACCCCAGGTTCATGGTCTCAGTTTGCAGAGCTCCGTGGGCACTCTCAAAGCAGCCCGAGTTGGCACAGGTGGCAGAATATCCCTGGGCAGCATCTTGATATTCGTGGAAAGCTTGCTGCCAGCCTGCACCTAAGGAACAAGGGCATACCTGGTACTGAGAGAGGCTTCTGCCCGGGAAAAGAAAACCCACAGTCCTACGTTCCTGGTCTCAGTTTGCAGAGCTCCGTGGGCACCCTCATAGCAGCACGAGTTGGCCCAAGTGGCAGCTGGTCCCTGGGCAGCATCTTGATATTCGTGGAAATCCAGCCGGCAGCCTGCCCCTGAGGAACAAGGACTCTCCTGGTACTGACAAAGGCTTCTGCCCGGGGAAAGAAAACCCACCAGCCCATGTTCCACATCTCAGTTTGCAGAGCTCCATGGGCACTCTCAAAGCAGCCCAAGTTGGCACAGGTGGCAGCTTGTCCCTGGGCGGCATCTTGATATTTGTGGAAATCCTGCAGGCAGCCGGCCCCCAAGGGCCAAGGGCCGACCTGGTACTGACAAAGGCTTCTGCCCGGGGAAACAAAACCCAGCACCCCACGTTTCTGGTCTCAGTTTGCAGAGCTCCATGGGCACCATCAAAGCAGCCCGAGTTGGCACAGGTGGCAGCTTGTCCCTGGGCAGCATCTTGATATTCAGTGGAAATCCAGCAGGCTGGTCTCACTTTGCAGAGCTCCCACTCTCAAAGCAGCGCGAGTTGGCACAGGTGGCAGCTTGTCCTTTGGCAGCATCTTGATATTCATGGAAATCCAGCAGGCTGCCTGCCCTTAAAGACCAAGGGCCTACCTGGCACTGCAAATGCTTCTGCCCAGGGAAACAAAACTCAGCACCCCAGGTTCATGGTCTCAGTTTGCAGAGCTCCATGGGCACTCTCAAAGCAGCCCGAGTTGGCACAGGTGGCAGCTTGTCCCTGGGCAGCATCTTGATATTCGTGGAAATCTTCCTGCCAGCCTGCCCCTAAGGAACAAGGGCCGACCTGACACTGACAAAGGCTTCTGACCGGGAAAACAAAACCCACAATCCTACGTTCCTGGTCTCAGTTTGCAGAGCTCCGTGGGCACCCTCAAAGCAGCGCGAGTTGGCACAAGTGGCAGCTTGTCCCTGGGCAGCATCTTGATATTCGTGGAAATTGAGCCGCCAGCCTGCCCCTGAGGAACAAGGGCCTACCTGGTACTGACAAAGGCTTCTGCCCAGGGAAACAAAACCCACCAGCCCATGTTCCACATCTCAGTTTGCAGAGCTCCATGGGCACTCTCAAAGCAGCCCGAGTTAGCACAGGTGGCAGCTTGTCCCTGGGCGGCATCTTGGTATTGGCGGAAATCCAGCAGGCAGACGGCCCCTAAGGGCCGTGGGCCTACCTGGAACAGACAAAGGCTTCTGCCCAGTTAAACAAAATTCGCCAACACACGTTCATGGTCTCAGTTTGCAGAGCTCTGTGGGCACTCTTAAAGCAGCCCGAGTTGGCACAGGTGGCAGCTTGCCCCTGGGCGGCATCTTGATATTGGCGGAAATCCAGCCGGCAGCCGGCCCATAAGTGCCAAGGGCCTACCTGGTACTGACAAATGCTTCTGCCCAGGGAAACAAAACAGACCAACCCACGTTAATAGTCTCAGTTTGCAGAGCTCCATGGGCACTCTCAAGGCAGCGCGAGTTGGCACAGGTGGCAGCTTGTCCCTGGGCAGCATCTTCAGATTCGCAAAAACCCAGCAGGCAGCTGGCCCCGAAGGGCGAAGGCCTACCTGGTACTGACAAAGGCTTCTGCCCAGGTAAACTAAGCTCACCACACCACGTGCCTGGTCTCAGATTGCAGAACTCCATGGGCACACTCAAAGCAGCCTGAGTTGGCACAGGTGGCAGCTTGTCCCTGGGCGGCATCTTGATATTGGCGGAAATCCAGCAGGCAGACGGCCCCTAAGGACTGAGGGCCTACCTGATACTGACACAGCTTCTGCCCCGGAATACAAAACTCACCAGCCCACGTTCCTGGTCTCAGTTGGCAGAGCTCTTTAGGCACTCTGCAAGCAGCCTGACTTGGCACTGGTGGCAGCCTGTCCCTTGGTGGCAACTTGAAATTCGTGGAAATCTAGCAACCAGCTAGCCGCAGTGGGCTGGTGTTGTGCGGCTTGCTTCTTCACCTCCTGCAAGCTGCCGGCTCTCCGTCTAGCGAAAGCGAAAGAGCCGCTACTTCGCTCACTGCTGCTTGTGCCGGTGGCGGTGCGCTCCGGCGCGCTGCTTCGGGCGAAAGACGCCGGCCAGCGGCACTTCGCTCCGGACAGCCCCGTACCTCCGTCTTCTGCCTCTCTCGTCGTCTGCATCCTAGCCAAAAGCTTCTCCATGACTTCTCGCCGAGAGAGAAAGTGTGCCAGCTCTGCAAACATCTTCCGATCTTGCTTGACGAGTTCACCCAGTTCTTTGCATCTCGCAGCGCAAAGAGACCCGCAAGAGTTTCCACGGAGCGTTGCAAGAGCACTAGCAAGATGCATTGCAAAGTTGTCCAAAAACTTCTTCCATTCGCATGCTAACGTGATTTTCAAAGGCATGCGAGTGGCAATCCACCATCCCGCAGCAGTTCGAGAGCTGCGCCCACAATGCTGCTGTTGTGCGGCTTGCTTCTTCACCTCCTGCAAGCTGCCGGCTCTCCGTCTAGCGAAAGCGAAAGAGCCGCTTCTTCGCGCACTGCTGCTTGTGCCGGTGGCGGTGCGCTCCGGAGCGCTGCTTCGGGCGAAAGACGCCGGCCAGCGGCACTTCGCTCCGGATAGCCCCGTACCTCCGTCTTCTGCCTCTCTCGTCGTCTGCATCCTAGCCAAAAGCTTCTCCATGACTTCTCGCCGAGAGAGAAAGTGTGCCAGCACTGCAAACATCTACCGATCTTGTTTGACGAGTTCACCCAGTTCTTTGCATCTCGCAGCGCAAAGAGACCCGCAAGAGTTTCCACGGAGCGTTGCAGGAGCACTAGCAAGATGCATTGCAAAGTTGTCCAAAAACTTCTTCCATTCGCATGCTAACGTGATTTTCAAAGGCATACAAGTGGCAATCCACCATCCCGCAGCAGTAAGAGAGCTGCGCCCTCAATGCTGCTGTTGTGCGGCTTGCTTCTTCACCTCCTGCAAGCTGCCGGCTCTCCGTCTAGCGAAAGCGAAAGAGCCGCTACTTCGCGCACTGCTGCTTGTGCCGGTGGCGGTGCGCTCCGGAGCGCTGCTTCGGGCGAAAGACGCCGGCCAGCGGCACTTCGCTCCGGATAGCCCCGTACCTCCGTCTTCTGCCTCTCTCGTCGTCTGCATCCTAGCCAAAAGCTTCTCCATGACTTCTCGCCGAGAGAGAAAGTGTGCCAGCACTGCAAACATCTTCCGATCTTGCTTGACGAGTTCACCCAGTTCTTTGCATCTCGCAGCGCAAAGAGACCCGCAAGAGTTTCCACGGAGCGTTGCAGGAGCACTAGCAAGATGCATTGCAAAGTTGTCCAAAAACTTCTTCCATTCGCATGCTAACGTGATTTTCATAGGCATACTAATGGCAATCCACCATCCCGCAGCAGTAAGAGAGCTGCGCCCACAATGCTGCTGTTGTGCGGCTTGCTTCTTCACCTCCTGCAAGCTGCCGGCTCTCCGTCTAGCGAAAGCGAAAGAGCCGCTACTTCGCGCACTGCTGCTTGTGCCGGTGGCGGTGCGCTCCGGAGCGCTGCTTCGGGCGAAAGACGCCGGCCAGCGGCACTTCGCTCCGGACAGCCCCGTACCTCCGTCTTCTGCCTCTCTCGTCGTCTGCATCCAAGCCAAAAGCTTCTCCATGACTTCTCGCCGAGAGAGAAAGTGTGCCAGCACTGCAAACATCTTCCGATCTTGCTTGACGAGTTCACCCAGTTCTTTGCATCTCGCAGCGCAAAGAGACCCGCAAGAGTTTCCACGGAGTGTTGCAGGAGCACTAGCAAGATGCATTGCAAAGTTGTCCAAAAACTTCTTCCATTCGCATGCTAACGTGATTTTCATAGGCATACGAGTGGCAATCCACCATCCCGCAGCAGTAAGAGAGCTGCGCCCACAATGCTGCTGTTGTGCGGCTTGCTTCTTCACCTCCTGCAAGCTGCCGGCTCTCCGTCTAGCGAAAGCGAAAGAGCCGCTTCTTCGCGCACTGCTGCTTGTGCCGGTGGCGGTGCGCTCCGGAGCGCTGCTTCGGGCGATAGACGCCCGCGAGCGGCACTTCGCTCCGGACAGCTCCGTACCTCCGTCTTCTGCCTCTCTCGTCGTCTGCATTCTAGCCTAAAGCTTCTCCATGACTTCTCGCCGAGAGAGAAAGTGTGCCAGCACTGCAAACATCTACCGATCTTGCTTGACGAGTTCACCCAGTTCTTTGCATCTCGCAGCGCAAAGAGACCCGCAAGAGTTTCCACGGAGCGTTGCAGGAGCACTAGCAAGATGCATTGCAAAGTTGTCCAAAAACTTCTTCCATTCGCATGCTAACGTGATTTTCATAGGCATACTAATGGCAATCCACCATCCCGCAGCAGTAAGAGAGCTGCGCCCACAATGCTGCTGTTGTGCGGCTTGCTTCTTCACCTCCTGCAAGCTGCCGGCTCTCCGTCTAGCGAAAGCGAAAGAGCCGCTACTTCGCGCACTGCTGCTTGTGCCGGTGGCGGTGCGCTCCGGAGCGCTGCTTCGGGCGAAAGACGCCGGCCAGCGGCACTTCGCTCCGGACAGCCCGCGTACCTCCGTCTTCTGCCTCTCTCGTCGTCTGCATCCAAGCCAAAAGCTTCTCCATGACTTCTCGCCGAGAGAGAAAGTGTGCCCCAGCACTGCAAACATCTTCCGATCTTGCTTGACGAGTTCACCCAGTTCTTTGCATCTCGCAGCGCAAAGAGACCCGCAAGAGTTTCCACGGAGCGTTGCAGGAGCACTAGCAAGATGCATTGCAAAGTTGTCCAAAAACTTCTTCCATTCGCATGCTAACGTGATTTTCAAAGGCATACGAGTGGCAATCCACCATCCCGCAGCAGTTCGAGAGCTGCGCCCACAATGCTGCTGTTGTGCGGCTTGCTTCTTCACCTCCTGCAAGCTGCCGGCTCTCCGTCTAGCGAAAGCGAAAGAGCCGCTACTTCGCGCACTGCTGCTTGTGCCGGTGGCGGTGCGCTCCGGCGCGCTGCTTCGGGCGAAAGACGCCGGCCAGCGGCACTTCGCTCCGGACAGCCCCGTACCTCCGTCTTCTGCCTCTCTCGTCGTCTGCATCCTAGCCAAAAGCTTCTCCATGACTTCTCGCCGAGAGAGAAAGTGTGCCAGCACTGCAAACATCTTCCGATCTTGCTTGACGAGTTCACCCAGTTCTTTGCATCTCGCAGCGCAAAGAGACCCGCAAGAGTTTCCACGGAGTGTTGCAGGAGCACTAGCAAGATGCATTGCAAAGTTGTCCAAAAACTTCTTCCATTCGCATGCTAACGTGATTTTCATAGGCATACGAATGGCAATCCACCATCCCGCAGCAGTTCGACAGCTGCGCCCACAATGCTGCTGTTGTGCGGCTTGCTTCTTCACCTCCTGCAAGCTGCCGGCTCTCCGTCTAGCGAAAGCGAAAGAGCCGCTTCTTCGCGCACTGCTGCTTGTGCCGGTGGCGGTGCGCTCCGGAGCGCTGCTTCGGGCGAAAGACGCCGGCCAGCGGCACTTCGCTCCGGACAGCCCCGTACCTCCGTCTTCTGCCTCTCTCGTCGTCTGCATCCTAGCCAAAAGCTTCTCCATGACTTCTCGCCGAGAGAGAAAGTGTGCCAGCACTGCAAACATCTTCCGATCTTGTTTGACGAGTTCACCCAGTTCTTTGCATCTCGCAGCGCAAAGAGACCCGCAAGAGTTTCCACGGAGCGTTGCAGGAGCACTAGCAAGATGCATTGCAAAGTTGCCAAAAAACTTCTTCCATTCGCATGCTAACGTGATTTTCATAGGCATACGAATGGCAATCAAAGAGACCCCACCATCCCGCAGCAGTTCGAGAGCTGCGTACACAAGGCTGCTGTTGTGCGGCTTGCTTCTTCACCTCCTGCAAGCTGCCGGCTCTCCGTCTAGCGAAAGCGAAAGAGCCGCTACTTCGCGCACTGCTGCTTGTGCCGGTGGCGGTGCGCTCCGGAGCGCTGCTTCGGGCGAAAGACGCCGGCCAGCGGCACTTCGCTCCGGACAGCCCCGTACCTCCGTCTTCTGCCTCTCTCGTCGTCTGCATCCTAGCCTAAAGCTTCTCCATGACTTCTCGCCGAGAGAGAAAGTGTGCCAGCACTGCAAACATCTTCCGATCTTGCTTGACGAGTTCACCCAGTTCTTTGCATCTCGCAGCGCAAAGAGACCCGCAAGAGTTTCCACGGAGCGTTGCAGGAGCACTAGCAAGATGCATTGCAAAGTTGTCCAAAAACTTCTTCCATTCGCATGCTAACGTGATTTTCATAGGCATACGAATGGCAATCCACCATCCCGCAGCAGTTCGAGAGCTGCGCCCACAAGGCTGCTGTTGTGCGGCTTGCTTCTTCACCTCCTGCAAGCTGCCGGCTCTCCGTCTAGCGAAAGCGAAAGAGCCGCTACTTCGCGCACTGCTGCTTGTGCCGGTGGCGGTGCGCTCCGGAGCGCTGCTTCGGGCGAAAGACGCCGGCCAGCGGCACTTCGCTCCGGACAGCCCCGTACCTCCGTCTTCTGCCTCTCTCGTCGTCTGCATCCTAGCCAAAAGCTTCTCCATGACTTCTCGCCGAGAGAGAAAGTGTGCCAGCACTGCAAACATCTTCCGATCTTGCTTGACGAGTTCACCCAGTTCTTTGCATCTCGCAGAGCAAAGAGACCCGCAAGAGTTTCCACGGAGCGTTGCAGGAGCACTAGCAAGATGCATTGCAAAGTTGTCCAAAAACTTCTTCCATTCGCATGCTAACGTGATTTTCAAAGGCATACGAGTGGCAATCCACCATCCCGCAGCAGTAAGAGAGCTGCGCCCACAATGCTGCTGTTGTGCGGCTTGCTTCTTCACCTCCTGCAAGCTGCCGGCTCTCCGTCTAGCGAAAGCGAAAGAGCCGCTACTTCGCGCACTGCTGCTTGTGCCGGTGGCGGTGCGCTCCGGAGCGCTGCTTCGGGCGAAAGACGCCGGCCAGCGGCACTTCGCTCCGGATAGCCCCGTACCTCCGTCTTCTGCCTCTCTCGTCGTCTGCATCCTAGCCAAAAGCTTCTCCATGACTTCTCGCCGAGAGAGAAAGTGTGCCAGCACTGCAAACATCTTCCGATCTTGTTTGACGAGTTCACCCAGTTCTTTGCATCTCGCAGAGCAAAGAGACCCGCAAGAGTTTCCACGGAGCGTTGCAGGAGCACTAGCAAGATGCATTGCAAAGTTGTCCAAAAACTTCTTCCATTCGCATGCTAACGTGATTTTCAAAGGCATACGAGTGGCAATCCACCATCCCGCAGCAGTAAGAGAGCTGCGCCCACAAGGCTGCTGTTGTGCGGCTTGCTTCTTCACCTCCTGCAAGCTGCCGGCTCTCCGTCTACCGAAGGCGAAAGAGCCGCTTCTTCGCGCACTGCTGCTTGTGCCGGTGGCGGTGCGCTCCGGCGCGCTGCTTCGGGCGAAAGACGCCGGCCAGCGGCACTTCGCTCCGGACAGCCCCGTACCTCCGTCTTCTGCCTCTCTCGTCGTCTGCATCCTAGCCAAAAGCTTCTCCATGACTTCTCGCCGAGAGAGAAAGTGTGCCAGCACTGCAAACATCTTCCGATCTTGTTTGACGAGTTCACCCAGTTCTTTGCATCTCGCAGCGCAAAGAGACCCGCAAGAGTTTCCACGGAGCGTTGCAGGAGCACTAGCAAGATGCATTGCAAAGTTGTCCAAAAACTTCTTCCATTCGCATGCTAACGTGATTTTCATAGGCATACGAATGGCAATCCACCATCCCGCAGCAGTTCGAGAGCTGCGCCCACAATGCTGCTGTTGTGCGGCTTGCTTCTTCACCTCCTGCAAGCTGCCGGCTCTCCGTCTAGCGAAAGCGAAAGAGCCGCTACTTCGCGCACTGCTGCTTGTGCCGGTGGCGGTGCGCTCCGGCGCGCTGCTTCGGGCGAAAGACGCCGGCCAGCGGCACTTCGCTCCGGACAGCCCCGTACCTCCGTCTTCTGCCTCTCTCGTCGTCTGCATCCATCCCAGCCAAAAGCTTCTCCATGACTTTTCGCCGACAGAAATTGGGTGCCAGCACAGCAAACGTCTCCCAGTCTTGGCCCTGATTTTTGTCGTGGCTGCGCATTGTTGAAGCATTTATCTTTTTAATAAAGCGGCGAATTTATTTCGAGATGGCTATGATCTCTTCATACTTATCCTTGTGCGGTCAAGACACAGCAACAATACATTCTTGAGAAAGGAAAACATCTCGAGAGATATTCCAGTCCATCGGTGTGGCGCAGCTGCTGAAAAAGGGCAAAGCTGAAGAACCTTGCTCATCTTAATTTCTGTGCATCTCGCAGCATGCGAAGCATGAGGCAGCCGAGCACCGCGCTTTTGTGCGCTCTTAATGGAATTGCAAAAAATCCCACAGCTTTTCATCCACAAGCACAGTCAGCTGCATTCGCTTTTGCTTCTTGAAAAACTCACCGCTCTCCTTATATCGGTGTAGATCTTGATCTCTGGTTCCTGGGACTTTACCCAAGTGTTTGCTGTTTTGTACTTTCTTCTTTGGCAGTCAGGAACTTGTATATATAATCTGGTACATGTTTCTTGGAAAACATTTCCTGTCTAAAAATGATACATAGCTGCAATTTACCCGACTGTATATAACTACTCTTTTACTGTATAAAAAAGTGTATTAGAATGATACACCACCTGAATTTCAATGATTGAAAAAAGCGTCTTACTTCTTTTTCCTATTCTCTGTATTTCCTTCTCTTTGTTATGTTTCTTTGGCTATTATGTGCGTGCCCAATGGTTTTTCTGTTCCTGTTGTGGGACAGCAAATGTTCAGGCTCTTCTAATTTTGTCACTAATTAAATAATCCATCTTCCCCGCCGGAAAGATGCAGGATGTGTCTCATTTTCACTGCTCCTGTTTTGTTTCCTTATTCTTTTGAATGGCTCCCTGTCTTCCTACTCACACTCTGAGTAACGAATTTCTAATTTTCTTTCCTATCTGCCTTTATCAATTTTTCTCTGACTTGGATGCTATTGAATTAAGCCATGCCAAGTTGAAGAATTGCATCAAGAAGAGTGCTCAATGAAAAAAAAAAACATTTAGTTTTGGGGTTCTATCACAGAAGAGTTCAAAGACTCTTCCCATGTGAAGAATATCTGATGAATATCTTAAAAACTATCATCTCTGTGTAAGTATTTTGCATCCAGTTCTTGCTCTAGTCCTTGCTTTGGCAAATTTGACACAAGTGAGGCATTGTGTGTTTTGCAGCTTCTAGGGAGATGGTTCCAGGTCTTGAGAAAGTCGTGGGCTTTGTCTCATCTTTAGACATCTGAAAATCACCTAGGCATCCCAAAGACTCATTAGAAATACAAATACCTGCAGGGAACCGGAGGTGAGCTTCATCTTACCATGTGTCTTGAACAGGGTGTTCTATGTGTGAAAGAGATTCTAGTCAGAATTCTGCTCAGTACAGTCCATCAAGTTGAGAGAATTGATCATTTTAATCTGGGCTTTATATCCACAGAGGCTGAAGGTGTCTCCATGCTCCAGTGCCTATCAGTCTTCTCAAATATTTCAATCCATGAGTTGAATTCTAGAAGCAAAAACTTTTCTCCAGGTGACCTTTACCAAGAGACTCAATGTTAGGTGGAATCAAACAACTCCTTTTTTATCCATTTTATCGAAAGTGATCTTAAAGATTCAATCCATATGCTTAGGTGAGAGAAATCCTACCATTGGCAGATGGCATGTATTGGCCAGTATTGACAGCAGAAAGAAGCAAAAAAGCATGCCAAAAAATGCTGAATGCAGTAAGCAGACCATCAAGCAAACCGGTGGAAAAATAGTTGCTTTGTATGTAAGATGAATCGGAGAGATACATATGGAGTTCTTCATGATGTTTTTCATTGACATTTAAACTAGGAAAGAGGTTAAAACTATGATGGAAGGGATTAATTGCTTGATGTTAGAGTATTTCTTTAGAGAGACATAACAAGTGAATACATGTTTAACCAGTTATCGGCTTCCCATCAGCAATGGGTGCACTTTAATTGCCTTTAAAAGCTGTAATGAAATACTTTTTAAAGCAATTTTTTCCCCTTATTTTTGCAAGAGCTTTTTTCTGTTATTTTTGAAAAATAGGAAAAATTTCCAGTAAAGGATCAACGGGCTGCTCTGTCATTTAATATTAGAAAACACTTATGGTATACTTTCTAGAAGAAAAAGTACCTAAAAAAAGGAGTATTCCCATTATGCTTGTAAAACGATCTTCCAACCATAAGAAAATCAAAAATTATACTATTTCAAGGATCCCACACTCCTAGAACACATTCATTTACCACACTCATAATTTATCAAACACAGCTTGTAATTAGACCTCTAAGAGTCAAACAGAGCGTTGTATCCACAGGCACTGTGAGAGCAGCCTGAGGTGGCACAGGTGGCAGGTTGTACGTGAGCTAGATCTTGATCAATGCGGCATTACAGCAGCCAACCGGGGCCTGCACGCAAGGCCCATCCAAAAAATGTGGTGAGCTTTTTCCCAGGGAAACCAAACTCACCACCTCACCTTCCTGGTCTCAGGCCCCAAATGGCCACAAAAGTACTGTGCGGGCAACAGCCCAGGAAAAAAACCTCAACACCTCACCGTCTAGGTCTCAGTTTGCAGAGCTCTGTGGGCACTGTGCAAGCACCCAACGTTGGCACAGCTATCAGCCTTTAATTGGATGGCATCCTGATTAATACAGAAATCGAGCAGGCACCAAGCATCAACGTGCTTAGGGACACCTAGGTATTGTGCATTATACTGCCCAAGGAGAAAAAAACCCACCACCCCAAGGTCTTAGTCTCAGTTTGCAGAGTTCCGTGGGCACTCTCAAAGCAGCCAGAGCTAGCACAGGTGGCAGCTTGTCCCTGAGAGGCATCTTGATATTTGTGGATATCCAGGAGGCAACAGGCCCCTTAGGGCCGAGGGCCTACCTGGTACTGACAAAGGCTTCTTCCCAGAAAAACAAAGCTCACCATCCCACGTTGCTGGTCTCAGTTTGTAGAGCTCCATGGGCACTCTCAAAGCAGCCCGAGTTGGCACAGGTGGCAGCTTGACCCGGGACGGCACCGTGATATTCGGGCAAATCCAGCGGGGAGCCGGCCGCTAAGGGTGGAGGGCCGACCTAGTACAGAGATAGTCTTCTACCCAGCAAAACAAGACACACTACCCGACGTTCCAGGCCACGGTTTGAAGAGCTCCATGGGCACTCTCAAAGCAGCCCGAGTTGGCACAGGTGGCAGCTTGTCCCTGGGCGGCATCTTGTTATTCGGGGAAATCCAGCCTGCAACCGGACCCATAGGGCCGAAGGCCTACCTGGTACTGACAAAGGCTTCTGCCGGGAAAACAAAACTCAGAACCCCACGGTCCCGGTCTCAGTTTGCAGAGCTCCATGGGCACTCTCAAAGCAGCCCGAGTTGGCACAGGTGGCAGAATATCCCTGGGCGGCATCTTGATATTCGTGGAAATCCAGCAGGCAGCCAGCCATGAAGGGCCGAGGGCCTACCTGGTACTGACAAAGGCTTCTGCCGAGGAAAAAAAAAAACTCACCATCCCACGCTCCTGGTTTCTGTTTGTAGAGCACCATGGGTACTCTCAAAGCAGCCCAAGTTGGCACAGGTGGCAGCTTGTTCCTGGGCGGCATCTAGATATGCGTGGAAATCCAGCAGGCAGACTGCCTCTAAGGGCCGAGGTCCTACTTGGTACTGACAAAGGGTTCTGCCCGGGAAAAAAAAAAACCCGAAACCCCACATACTTTGGCTCAGTTTGAAGAGATCCGTGGGCACTCTCAAAGCAGCGTGAGTTGGCACAGGTGGCAGCTTGTCCCTGGGCGGCATCTTGATATTCGTGGAAGTCTTGCTGCCAGCCTGCCCCTAAGGGCCGAGGGCCTACCTGGTACTTACAATGGCTTCTGCCCGGGGAAACATAACCCATAACCCCATGTACCCTGTCTCAGTTTTTAGAGCTCCGTGGGCACCCTCAAAGCAGCCCGAGCTGGCACAGGTGGCAGCTTGTCCCTGGGCAGCATCTTGATATTCGTGGAAATTCAGCAGGCAGCCTGCCCCTAAGGAACAAGGGCCTACCTGGTACTGAGAGAGGCTTCTGCCCGAGAAAACAAAACCCACAACCCTAGGTTATGGTCTCAGTTTGCAGAGCTCCGTGGGCACCCTCAAAGCAGCGCGAGTTGGCCCAAGTGGCAGCTTGTCCCTGGGCAGCATCTTGATATTCGTGGAAATCCAGCAGGCAGACGGCCCTGAAGTTCCGAGAGCCTGCCTGGTACTGCAAATGCTTCTGCCCGGGGAAACAAAACTCACCAAGGCAAGTTCCTGGTCTAACTTTGCAGAGCTCCATGGGCACTCTCAAAGCAGCCCGAGTTGGCACAGGTGGCAGCTTGTCCCTGGGTGGCATCTTGATATTCGTGGAAATCCAGCAGGCAGACTGCCCTAAGGGCTGAGGGCCTACCTGGTACTGACAAAGGCTTCTGCCCGGGAAAACAAAACTCATAACCCCACATACCTGGTCTCAGTTTGCAGAGCTCCGTGGGCACTCTCAAAGCAGCCGAGTTGGCACAAGTGGCAGCTTGTCCCTGGGCAGCATTTTGATATTCGTGGAAATCCTGGTGCCAGCCTCCCCCAAAGGGCCGAGGGCCTACCTGGTACTGCAAATGCTTCTGACAAACCCACGTTCCTGGTCTCAGTTTGCAGAGCTCCGTGGGCACTCTCAAAGCAGCCGAGTTGGCACAGGTAGCAGAATGTCCCTGGGCAGCATCTTGATATTCGTGGAAATCCAGCAGGCTGCCTGCCCTTAAGGACCGAGGGCGTACCTGGTACTGACAAAGGCTTCTGCCCGGGAAAACAAAACTCAGCACCCCACGTTTCTGGTCTCAGTTTGCAGAGCACCATGGGCACTCTCAAAGCAGCACGAGTTGGCACAGGTGGCAGCTTGTCCCTGGGCAGCATCTTGATATTCGTGGAAATCCAGCCGGCAGACTGCCCCTGAGGAACAAGGGCCTTCCTGGTACTGACAAAGGCTTCTGCCCAGGGAAACAAAACTCAGCACCCCACGTTCTACATCTCAGTTTGCAGAGCTCCGTGGGCACTCTCAAAGCAGCCCGAGTTGGCACAGGTGGCAGCTTGTCCCTGGGCAGTCATCTTGATATTTGTGGAAATCCTGCAGGCAGCCGGCCCCCAAGGGCCAAGGGCCGACCTGGTACTGACAAAGGCTTCTGCCCGGGAAAACAAAACCCAGCACCCCACGTTCCTGGTCTCAGTTTGCAGAGCTCCGTGGGCACTCTCAAAGCAGCCCGAGTTGGCACAGGTGGCAGCTTGTCCCTGGGCAGCATCTTGATATTCGTGGAAATTCAGCAGGCAGCCTGCCCCTAAGGAACAAGGGCCTACCTGGTACTGAGAGAGGCTTCTGCCCGAGAAAACAAAACCCACAACCCTAGGTTATGGTCTCAGTTTGCAGAGCTCCGTGGGCACCCCCAAAGCAGCGCGAGTTGGCCCAAGTGGCAGCTTGTCCCTGGGCAGCATCTTGATATTCGTGGAAATCCAGCAGGCAGACGGCCCTGAAGTTCCGAGAGCCTGCCTGGTACTGCAAATGCTTCTGCCCGGGGAAACAAAACTCACCAAGGCAAGTTCCTGGTCTAACTTTGCAGAGCTCCATGGGCACTCTCAAAGCAGCCCGAGTTGGCACAGGTGGCAGCTTGTCCCTGGGCAGCATCTTGATATTCGTGGAAATCCAGCAGGCAGACTGCCCCCAAGGGCCAAGGGCCGACCTGGTACTGACAAAGGCTTCTGCCCGGGAAAACAAAACCCAGAACCCCACGTTTCTGGTCTCAGTTTGCAGAGCACCATGGGCACTCTCAAAGCAGCCCGAGTTGGCACAGGTGGCAGCTTGTCCCTGGGCAGCATCTTGATATTCGTGGAAATCCAGCAGGCTGCCTGCCCTTAAGGACCGAGGGCGTACCTGGCACTGAAACAAAACTCACAAATGCTTCTGCCCAGGAGAAACAAAACTCCAGCACCCCAGGTTCCATGGTCTCAGTTTGCAGAGCTCCATGGGCACTCTCAAAGCAGCCCGAGTTGGCACAGGTGGCAGCTTGTCCCTGGGCGGCATCTTGATATTTGTGGAAATCCTGCAGGCAGCCGGCCCCCAAGGGCCAAGGGCCGACCTGGTACTGACAAAGGCTTCTGCCCGGGAAAACAAAACCCACACCCCACGTTCCTGGTCTCAGTTTGCAGAGCTCCGTGGGCACTCTCAAAGCAGCCCGAGTTGGCACAGGTGGCAGCTTGTCCCTGGGCAGCATCTTGATATTCGTGGAAATCCAGCACGGCAGCCTGCCCCTGAGGCTGCCTGCCCCTGTGGAACAAGGGCCGACCTGACACTGACAAAGGCTTCTGACCGGGAAAACAATACTCAGAACACCACTTTCCTGGTCCCAGTTTGCAGAGCTCCATGGGCACTCTCAAAGCAGCCCGAGTTGGCACAGGTGGCAGCTTGTCCCTGGGCAGCATCTTGATATTCGTGGAAATCCAGCAGGCAGACTGCCCATAAGGAACAAGGACCCTCCTGGTACTGACAAAGGCTTCTGCCCTGGAAAACAAAACCCAGCACCCCACGTTTCTGGTCTCAGTTTGCAGAGCACCATGGGCACTCTCAAAGCAGCCCGAGTTGGCACAGGTGGCAGCTCCTCCGTGGGCAGCATCCTGATATTCGTGGAAATTCAGCAGGCTGACGGCCCTGAAAGACCGTGGGCCTACCTAGTACTGACAAATACTTCTGCCCGGGAAAACAAAACTCAGCACCCCACGGTCCTGGTCACAGTTTGCAGAGCTCCGTGGGCACTCTCAAAGCAGCGTGAGTTGGCAAAGGTGGCAGCTTGTCCCTGGGCGGAAACTTGATTTTCGTGGAAATCCTGGTGCCAGCCTCCCCCAAAGGGCCGAGGGCCTACCTGGTCCTGCAAATGTTTCTGCCCGGGAAAACAACACCGACAAACCCACGTTCCTGGTCTCAGTTTGAAGAACTCCGTGGGCACTCTCAAAGCAGCCCGAGTTGGCACAGGTGGCAGAATATCCCTGGGCAGCATTTTGATATTCGGGGAAATCTTGCTTCCAGGCTGTCCCTAAGGAACAAGGGCCTACTTGGTACTGACAAAGGCTTCTGCCCTGGAAAACAAAACCCAGCACCCCACGTTTCTGGTCTCAGTTTGCAGAGCACCATGGGCACTCTCAAAGCAGCGTGAGTTGGCACAGGTGGCAGCTTGTCCCTGGGCAGCATCTTGATATTCGTGGAAATACAGCAGGCTGCCTGCCCTTAAGGACCGAGGGCCTACCTGGCACTGCAAATGCTTCTGCCCGGAGAAACAAAACTCAGCACCCCAGGTTCATGGTCTCAGTTTGCAGAGCTCCGTGGGCACTCTCAAAGCAGCCCGAGTTGGCACAGGTGGCAGAATATCCCTGGGCAGCATCTTGATATTCGTGGAAAGCTTGCTGCCAGCCTGCACCTAAGGAACAAGGGCATACCTGGTACTGAGAGAGGCTTCTGCCCGGGAAAACAAAACCCACAGTCCTACGTTCCTGGTCTCAGTTTGCAGAGCTCCGTGGGCACCCTCATAGCAGCACGAGTTGGCCCAAGTGGCAGCTGGTCCCTGGGCAGCATCTTGATATTCGTGGAAATCCAGCCGGCAGCCTGCCCCTGAGGAACAAGGACTCTCCTGGTACTGACAAAGGCTTCTGCCCGGGGAAAGAAAACCCACCAGCCCATGTTCCACATCTCAGTTTGCAGAGCTCCATGGGCACTCTCAAAGCAGCCCAAGTTGGCACAGGTGGCAGCTTGTCCCTGGGCGGCATCTTGATATTTGTGGAAATCCTGCAGGCAGCCGGCCCCCAAGGGCCAAGGGCCGACCTGGTACTGACAAAGGCTTCTGCCAGGGGAAACAAAACCCAGCACCCCACGTTTCTGGTCTCAGTTTGCAGAGCTCCATGGGCACCATCAAAGCAGCCCGAGTTGGCACAGGTGGCAGCTTGTCCCTGGGCAGCATCTTGATATTCGTGGAAATCCAGCAGGCAGTCGGCCCTGAAATTCCGAGGGCCTACCTGGTACTGACAAATGCTTCTGCCCGGGGAAACAAAACTCACCAACGCACGTTCCTGGTCTCACTTTGCAGAGCTCCAAGGGCACTCTCAAAGCAGCGCGAGTTGGCACAGGTGGCAGCTTGTCCTTTGGCAGCATCTTGATATTCATGGAAATCCAGCAGGCTGCCTGCCCTTAAAGACCAAGGGCCTACCTGGCACTGCAAATGCTTCTGCCCAGGGAAACAAAACTCAGCACCCCAGGTTCATGGTCTCAGTTTGCAGAGCTCCATGGGCACTCTCAAAGCAGCCCGAGTTGGCACAGGTGGCAGCTTGTCCCTGGGCAGCATCTTGATATTCGTGGAAATCTTCCTGCCAGCCTGCCCCTAAGGAACAAGGGCCTACCTGGCACTGAGAGAGGCTTCTGCCCGGGAAAACAAAACCCACAATCCTACGTTCCTGGTCTCAGTTTGCAGAGCTCCGTGGGCACCCTCAAAGCAGCCGAGTTGGCACAAGTGGCAGCTTGTCCCTGGGCAGCATCTTGATATTCGTGGAAATTGAGCCGCCAGCCTGCCCCTGAGGAACAAGGGCCCTCCTGGTACTGACAAAGGCTTCTGCCCAGGGAAACAAAACCCACCACCCCACGTTCCACATCTCAGTTTGCAGAGCTCCATGGGCACTCTCAAAGCAGACCGAGTTAGCACAGGTGGCAGCTTGTCCCTGGGCGGCATCTTGGTATTGGCGGAAATCCAGCAGGCAGACGGCCCCTAAGGGCCGTGGGCCTACCTGGAACAGACAAAGGCTTCTGCCCAGTTAAACAAAATTCGCCAACACACGTTCATGGTCTCAGTTTGCAGAGCTCCATGGGTACTCTAAAATCAGCGTGAGTTGCCACAGGTGGCAGCTTGTCCCTGGGCGGCATCTTGATATTCGTCGAAATCCGGCAGGCCGACGGCCCCTAAGGACTGAGAGCCTACCTGGTACTGACAAAGGCTTCTGCCCAGGAAAAAAAAACCCACCACCCCACGTTCCGGGTCTCAGTTTGCAGAGCTCTGTGGGCACTCTTAAAGCAGCCCGAGTTGGCACAGGTGGCAGCTTGCCCCTGGGCGGCATCTTGATATTGGCGGAAATCCAGCCGGCAGCCGGCCCATAAGTGCCAAGGGCCTACCTGGTACTGACAAATGCTTCTGCCCAGGGAAACAAAACAGACCAACCCACGTTAATGGTCTCAGTTTGCAGAGCTCCATGGGCACTCTCAAGGCAGCGCGAGTTGGCACAGGTGGCAGCTTGTCCCTGGGCAGCATCTTCAGATTCGCAAAAACCCAGCAGGCAGCTGGCCCCGAAGGGCGAAGGCCTACCTGGTACTGACAAAGGCTTCTGCCCAGGTAAACTAAGCTCACCACACCACGTGCCTGGTCTCAGATTGCAGAACTCCATGGGCACACTCAAAGCAGCCTGAGTTGGCACAGGTGGCAGCTTGTCCCTGGGCGGCATCTTGATATTGGCGGAAATCCAGCAGGCAGACGGCCCCTAAGGACTGAGGGCCTACCTGATACTGACACAGCTTCTGCCCCGGAATACAAAACTCACCAGCCCACGTTCCTGGTCTCAGTTGGCAGAGCTCTTTAGGCACTCTGCAAGCAGCCTGACTTGGCACTGGTGGCAGCCTGTCCCTTGGTGGCAACTTGAAATTCGTGGAAATCTAGCAACCAGCTAGCCGCAGTGGGCTGGTGTTGTGCGGCTTGCTTCTTCACCTCCTGCAAGCTGCCGGCTCTCCGTCTAGCGAAAGCGAAAGAGCCGCTACTTCGCGCACTGCTGCTTGTGCCGGTGGCGGTGCGCTCCGGAGCGCTGCTTCGGGCGAAAGACGCCGGCCAGCGGCACTTCGCTCCGGACAGCCCCGTACCTCCGTCTTCTGCCTCTCTCGTCGTCTGCATCCTAGCCTAAAGCTTCTCCATGACTTCTCGCCGAGAGAGAAAGTGTGCCAGCACTGCAAACATCTTCCGATCTTGCTTGACGAGTTCACCCAGTTCTTTGCATCTCGCAGCGCAAAGAGACCCGCAAGAGTTTCCACGGAGCGTTGCAGGAGCACTAGCAAGATGCATTGCAAAGTTGTCCAAAAACTTCTTCCATTCGCATGCTAACGTGATTTTCATAGGCATACGAATGGCAATCCACCATCCCGCAGCAGTTCGAGAGCTGCGCCCACAATGCTGCTGTTGTGCGGCTTGCTTCTTCACCTCCTGCAAGCTGCCGGCTCTCCGTCTAGCGAAAGCGAAAGAGCCGCTACTTCGCGCACTGCTGCTTGTGCCGGTGGCGGTGCGCTCCGGAGCGCTGCTTCGGGCGAAAGACGCCGGCCAGCGGCACTTCGCTCCGGACAGCCCCGTACCTCCGTCTTCTGCCTCTCTCGTCGTCTGCATCCTAGCCAAAAGCTTCTCCATGACTTCTCGCCGAGAGAGAAAGTGTGCCAGCACTGCAAACATCTACCGATCTTGTTTGACGAGTTCACCCAGTTCTTTGCATCTCGCAGCGCAAAGAGACCCGCAAGAGTTTCCACGGAGCGTTGCAGGAGCACTAGCAAGATGCATTGCAAAGTTGTCCAAAAACTTCTTCCATTCGCATGCTAACGTGATTTTCATAGGCATACGAATGGCAATCCACCATCCCGCAGCAGTAAGAGAGCTGCGCCCACAATGCTGCTGTTGTGCGGCTTGCTTCTTCACCTCCTGCAAGCTGCCGGCTCTCCGTCTAGCGAAAGCGAAAGAGCCGCTACTTCGCGCACTGCTGCTTGTGCCGGTGGCGGTGCGCTCCGGAGCGCTGCTTCGGGCGAAAGACGCCGGCCAGCGGCACTTCGCTCCGGACAGCCCCGTACCTCCGTCTTCTGCCTCTCTCGTCGTCTGCATCCTAGCCAAAAGCTTCTCCATGACTTCTCGCCGAGAGAGAAAGTGTGCCAGCACTGCAAACATCTTCCGATCTTGCTTGACGAGTTCACCCAGTTCTTTGCATCTCGCAGCGCAAAGAGACCCGCAAGAGTTTCCACGGAGCGTTGCAGGAGCACTAGCAAGATGCATTGCAAAGTTGTCCAAAAACTTCTTCCATTCGCATGCTAACGTGATTTTCAAAGGCATACGAGTGGCAATCCACCATCCCGCAGCAGTAAGAGAGCTGCGCCCACAATGCTGCTGTTGTGCGGCTTGCTTCTTCACCTCCTGCAAGCTGCCGGCTCTCCGTCTAGCGAAAGCGAAAGAGCCGCTACTTCGCGCACTGCTGCTTGTGCCGGTGGCGGTGCGCTCCGGAGCGCTGCTTCGGGCGAAAGACGCCGGCCAGCGGCACTTCGCTCCGGACAGCCCCGTACCTCCGTCTTCTGCCTCTCTCGTCGTCTGCATCCTAGCCAAAAGCTTCTCCATGACTTCTCGCCGAGAGAGAAAGTGTGCCAGCACTGCAAACATCTTCCGATCTTGCTTGACGAGTTCACCCAGTTCTTTGCATCTCGCAGAGCAAAGAGACCCGCAAGAGTTTCCACGGAGCGTTGCAGGAGCACTAGCAAGATGCATTGCAAAGTTGTCCAAAAACTTCTTCCATTCGCATGCTAACGTGATTTTCAAAGGCATACGAGTGGCAATCCACCATCCCGCAGCAGTTCGAGAGCTGCGCCCACAATGCTGCTGTTGTGCGGCTTGCTTCTTCACCTCCTGCAAGCTGCCGGCTCTCCGTCTAGCGAAGGCGAAAGAGCCGCTACTTCGCGCACTGCTGCTTGTGCCGGTGGCGGTGCGCTCCGGAGCGCTGCTTCGGGCGAAAGACGCCGGCCAGCGGCACTTCGCTCCGGACAGCCCCGTACCTCCGTCTTCTGCCTCTCTCGTCGTCTGCATCCTAGCCAAAAGCTTCTCCATGACTTCTCGCCGAGAGAGAAAGTGTGCCAGCACTGCAAACATCTTCCGATCTTGCTTGACGAGTTCACCCAGTTCTTTGCATCTCGCAGCGCAAAGAGACCCGCAAGAGTTTCCACGGAGCGTTGCAGGAGCACTAGCAAGATGCATTGCAAAGTTGTCCAAAAACTTCTTCCATTCGCATGCTAACGTGATTTTCATAGGCATACGAGTGGCAATCCACCATCCCGCAGCAGTAAGAGAGCTGCGCCCACAATGCTGCTGTTGTGCGGCTTGCTTCTTCACCTCCTGCAAGCTGCCGGCTCTCCGTCTAGCGAAAGCGAAAGAGCCGCTACTTCGCGCACTGCTGCTTGTGCCGGTGGCGGTGCGCTCCGGAGCGCTGCTTCGGGCGAAAGACGCCGGCCAGCGGCACTTCGCTCCGGATAGCCCCGTACCTCCGTCTTCTGCCTCTCTCGTCGTCTGCATCCTAGCCAAAAGCTTCTCCATGACTTCTCGCCGAGAGAGAAAGTGTGCCAGCACTGCAAACATCTTCCGATCTTGCTTGACGAGTTCACCCAGTTCTTTGCATCTCGCAGCGCAAAGAGACCCGCAAGAGTTTCCACGGAGCGTTGCAGGAGCACTAGCAAGATGCATTGCAAAGTTGTCCAAAAACTTCTTCCATTCGCATGCTAACGTGATTTTCAAAGGCATACGAGTGGCAATCCACCATCCCGCAGCAGTAAGAGAGCTGCGCCCACAATGCTGCTGTTGTGCGGCTTGCTTCTTCACCTCCTGCAAGCTGCCGGCTCTCCGTCTAGCGAAAGCGAAAGAGCCGCTACTTCGCGCACTGCTGCTTGTGCCGGTGGCGGTGCGCTCCGGCGCGCTGCTTCGGGCGAAAGACGCCGGCCAGCGGCACTTCGCTCCGGACAGCCCCGTACCTCCGTCTTCTGCCTCTCTCGTCGTCTGCATCCAAGCCAAAAGCTTCTCCATGACTTTTCGCCGACAGAAATTGGGTGCCAGCACAGCAAACGTCTCCCAGTCTTGGCCCTGATTTTTGTCGTGGCTGCGCATTGTTGAAGCATTTATCTTTTTAATAAAGCGGCGAATTTATTTCGAGATGGCTATGATCTCTTCATACTTATCCTTGTGCGGTCAAGACACAGCAACAATACATTCTTGAGAAAGGAAAACATCTCGAGAGATATTCCAGTC
The DNA here is from genome assembly GCF_015832195.1 of Motacilla alba alba. NCBI lineage: Eukaryota > Metazoa > Chordata > Aves > Passeriformes > Motacillidae > Motacilla > Motacilla alba. The sequence goes on from NW_024037762.1 coordinate 114,806, forward strand.
CATCGGTGTGGCGCAGCTGCTGAAAAAGGGCAAAGCTGAAGAACCTTGCTCATCTTAATTTCTGTGCATCTCGCAGCATGCGAAGCATGAGGCAGCCGAGCACCGCGCTTTTGTGCGCTCTTAATGGAATTGCAAAAAATCCCACAGCTTTTCATCCACAAGCACAGTCAGCTGCATTCGCTTTTGCTTCTTGAAAAACTCACCGCTCTCCTTATATCGGTGTAGATCTTGATCTCTGGTTCCTGGGACTTTACCCAAGTGTTTGCTGTTTTGTACTTTCTTCTTTGGCAGTCAGGAACTTGTATATATAATCTGGTACATGTTTCTTGGAAAACATTTCCTGTCTAAAAATGATACATAGCTGCAATTTACCCGACTGTATATAACTACTCTTTTACTGTATAAAAAAGTGTATTAGAATGATACACCACCTGAATTTCAATGATTGAAAAAAGCGCCTTACTTCTTTTTCCTATTCTCTGTATTTCCTTCTCTTTGTTATGTTTCTTTGGCTATTATGTGCGTGCCCAATGGTTTTTCTGTTCCTGTTGTGGGACAGCAAATGTTCAGGCTCTTCTAATTTTGTCACTAATTAAATAATCCATCTTCCCCGCCGGAAAGATGCAGGATGTGTCTCATTTTCACTGCTCCTGTTTTGTTTCCTTATTCTTTTGAATGGCTCCCTGTCTTCCTACTCACACTCTGAGTAACGAATTTCTAATTTTCTTTCCTATCTGCCTTTATCAATTTTTCTCTGACTTGGATGCTATTGAATTAAGCCATGCCAAGTTGAAGAATTGCATCAAGAAGAGTGCTCAATGAAAAAAAAAACATTTAGTTTTGGGGTTCTATCACAGAAGAGTTCAAAGACTCTTCCCATGTGAAGAATATCTGATGAATATCTTAAAAACTATCATCTCTGTGTAAGTATTTTGCATCCAGTTCTTGCTCTAGTCCTTGCTTTGGCAAATTTGACACAAGTGAGGCATTGTGTGTTTTGCAGCTTCTAGGGAGATGGTTCCAGGTCTTGAGAAAGTCGTGGGCTTTGTCTCATCTTTAGACATCTGAAAATCACCTAGGCATCCCAAAGACTCATTAGAAATACAAATACCTGCAGGGAACCGGAGGTGAGCTTCATCTTACCATGTGTCTTGAACAGGGTGTTCTATGTGTGAAAGAGATTCTAGTCAGAATTCTGCTCAGTACAGTCCATCAAGTTGAGAGAATTGATCATTTTAATCTGGGCTTTAGATCCACAGAGGCTGAAGGTGTCTCCATGCTCCAGTGCCTATCAGTCTTCTCAAATATTTCAATCCATGAGTTGAATTCTAGAAGCAAAAACTTTTCTCCAGGTGACCTTTACCAAGAGACTCAATGTTAGGTGGAATCAAACAACTCCTTTTTTATCCATTTTATCGAAAGTGATCTTAAAGATTCAATCCATATGCTTAGGTGAGAGAAATCCTACCATTGGCAGATGGCATGTATTGGCCAGTATTGACAGCAGAAAGAAGCAAAAAAGCATGCCAAAAAATGCTGAATGCAGTAAGCAGACCATCAAGCAAACCGGTGGAAAAATAGTTGCTTTGTATGTAAGATGAATCGGAGAGATACATATGGAGTTCTTCATGATGTTTTTCATTGACATTTAAACTAGGAAAGAGGTTAAAACTATGATGGAAGGGATTAATTGCTTGATGTTAGAGTATTTCTTTAGAGAGACATAACAAGTGAATACATGTTTAACCAGTTATCGGCTTCCCATCAGCAATGGGTGCACTTTAATTGCCTTTAAAAGCTGTAATGAAATACTTTTTAAAGCAATTTTTTCCCCTTATTTTTGCAAGAGCTTTTTTCTGTTATTTTTGAAAAATAGGAAAAATTTCCAGTAAAGGATCAACGGGCTGCTCTGTCATTTAATATTAGAAAACACTTATGGTATACTTTCTAGAAGAAAAAGTACCTAAAAAAAGGAGTATTCCCATTATGCTTGTAAAACGATCTTCCAACCATAAGAAAATCAAAAATTATACTATTTCAAGGATCTCACACTCCTAGAACACATTCATTTACCACACTCATAATTTATCAAACACAGCTTGTAATTAGACCTCTAAGAGTCAAACAGAGCGTTGTATCCACAGGCACTGTGAGAGCAGCCTGAGGTGGCACAGGTGGCAGGTTGTACGTGAGCTAGATCTTGATCAATGCGGCATTACAGCAGCCAACCGGGGCCTGCACGCAAGGCCCATCCAAAAAATGTGGTGAGCTTTTTCCCAGGGAAACCAAACTCACCACCTCACCTTCCTGGTCTCAGGCCCCAAATGGCCACAAAAGTACTGTGCGGGCAACAGCCCAGGAAAAAAAACTCAACACCTCACCGTCTAGGTCTCAGTTTGCAGAGCTCTGTGGGCACTGTGCAAGCACCCAACGTTGGCACAGCTATCAGCCTTTAATTGGATGGCATCCTGATTAATACAGAAATCGAGCAGGCACCAAGCATCAACGTGCTTAGGGACACCTAGGTATTGTGCATTATACTGCCCAAGGAGAAAAAAACCCACCACCCCAAGGTCTTAGTCTCAGTTTGCAGAGTTCCGTGGGCACTCTCAAAGCAGCCAGAGCTAGCACAGGTGGCAGCTTGTCCCTGAGAGGCATCTTGATATTTGTGGATATCCAGGAGGCAACAGGCCCCTTAGGGCCGAGGGCCTACCTGGTACTGACAAAGGCTTCTTCCCAGAAAAACAAAGCTCACCATCCCACGTTGCTGGTCTCAGTTTGTAGAGCTCCATGGGCACTCTCAAAGCAGCCCGAGTTGGCACAGGTGGCAGCTTGACCCGGGACGGCACCGTGATATTCGGGCAAATCCAGCGGGGAGCCGGCCGCTAAGGGTGGAGGGCCGACCTAGTACAGAGATAGTCTTCTACCCAGCAAAACAAGACACATTACCCGACGTTCCAGGCCACGGTTTGAAGAGCTCCATGGGCACTCTCAAAGCAGCCCGAGTTGGCACAGGTGGCAGCTTGTCCCTGGGCGGCATCTTGATATTCGTGGAAGTCTTGCTGCCAGCCTGCCCCTAAGGGCCGAGGGCCTACCTGGTACTTACAATGGCTTCTGCCCGGGGAAACATAACCCATAACCCCATGTACCCTGTCTCAGTTTTTAGAGCTCCGTGGGCACCCTCAAAGCAGCCCGAGCTGGCACAGGTGGCAGCTTGTCCCTGGGCAGCATCTTGATATTCGTGGAAATTCAGCAGGCAGCCTGCCCCTAAGGAACAAGGGCCTACCTGGTACTGAGAGAGGCTTCTGCCCGAGAAAACAAAACCCACAACCCTAGGTTATGGTCTCAGTTTGCAGAGCTCCGTGGGCACCCCCAAAGCAGCGCGAGTTGGCCCAAGTGGCAGCTTGTCCCTGGGCAGCATCTTGATATTCGTGGAAATCCAGCAGGCAGACGGCCCTGAAGTTCCGAGAGCCTGCCTGGTACTGACAAATGCTTCTGCCCGGGGAAACAAAACTCACCAAGGCAAGTTCCTGGTCTAACTTTGCAGAGCTCCATGGGCACTCTCAAAGCAGCACGAGTTGGCACAGGTGGCAGCTTGTTCCTGGGCGGCATCTTGATATTCGTGGAAATCCAGCAGGCAGACTGCCTCTAAGGGCTGAGGGCCTACTTCGTACTGACAAAGGCTTCTGCCCGGGAAAACAAAACCCGAAATCCCACATACTTTGGCTCAGTTTGAAGAGCTCCGTGGGCACTCTCAAAGCAGCCCAAGTTGGCACAAGTGGCAGCTTGTCCCTGGGCAGCATTTTGATATTCGTGGAAATCCTGCAGGCAGCTGGCCCCCAAGGGCCAAGGGCCGACCTGGTACTGACAAAGGCTTCTGCCCGGGAAAACAAAACTCAGAACACCACGTTTCTGGTCTCAGTTTGCAGAGCACCATGGGCACTCTCAAAGCAGCGCGAGTTGGCACAGGTGGCAGCTTGTCCCTGGGCAGCATCTTGATATTCGTGGAAATCCAGCAGGCTGCCTGCCCTTAAGGAACAAGGGCGTACCTGGCACTTCAAATGCTTCTGCCCGGAGAAACAAAACTCAGCACCCCAGGTTCATGGTCTCAGTTTGCAGAGCTCCATGGGCACTCTCAAAGCAGCACGAGTTGGCACAGGTGGCAGCTTGTCCCTGGGCAGCATCTTCATATTTGTGGAAATCCTGCAGGCAGCCTGCCCCTAAGGAACAAGGGCCTACCTGGTACTGACAAAGGCTTCTGCCCGGGAAAACAAAACCCACAACCCTACCTTCCTGGTCTCAGTTTGCAGAGCTCCGTGGGCACCCTCAAAGCAGCGTGAGTTGGCACAAGTGGCAGCTTGTCCCTGGGCAGCATCTTGATATTCGTGGAAATCCAGCCGGCAGCCTGCCCCTGAGGAACAAGGGCCTTCCTGGTACTGACAAAGGCTTCTGCCCAGGGAAACAAAATCCACCACCCCACGTTCCACATCTCAGTTTGCAGAGCACCGTGGGCACTCTCAAACCAGCCCGAGTTGGCACAGGTGGCAGCTTGTCCCTGGGCGGCATCTTGATATTCGTGGAAATCCAGCAGGCAGCCTGCCCCTGTGGAACAAGGGCCGACCTGACACTGACAAAGGCTTCTGACCGGGAAAACAATACTCAGAACACCACTTTCCTGGTCCCAGTTTGCAGAGCTCCATGGGCACTCTCAAAGCAGCCCGAGTTGGCACAGGTGGCAGCTTGTCCCTGGGCAGCATCTTGATATTCGTGGAAATCCAGCAGGCAGACTGCCCATAAGGAACAAGGACCCTCCTGGTACTGACAAAGGCTTCTGCCCTGGAAAACAAAACCCAGCACCCCACGTTTCTGGTCTCAGTTTGCAGAGCACCATGGGCACTCTCAAAGCAGCCCGAGTTGGCACAGGTGGCAGCTCCTCCGTGGGCAGCATCCTGATATTCGTGGAAATTCAGCAGGCTGACGGCCCTGAAAGACCGTGGGCCTACCTGGTACTGACAAATACTTCTGCCCGGGAAAACAAAACTCAGCACCCCACGGTCCTGGTCACAGTTTGCAGAGCTCCGTGGGCACTCTCAAAGCAGCGTGACTTGGCAAAGGTGGCAGCTTGTCCCTGGGCGGAAACTTGATTTTCGTGGAAATCCTGGTGCCAGCCTCCCCCAAAGGGCCGAGGGCCTACCTGGTCCTGCAAATGTTTCTGCCCGGGAAAACAACACCGACAAACCCACGTTCCTGGTCTCAGTTTGAAGAACTCCGTGGGCACTCTCAAAGCAGCCCGAGTTGGCACAGGTGGCAGAATATCCCTGGGCAGCATTTTGATATTCGGGGAAATCTTGCTTCCAGGCTGTCCCTAAGGAACAAGGGCCTACTTGGTACTGACAAAGGCTTCTGCCCTGGAAAACAAAACCCAGCACCCCACGTTTCTGGTCTCAGTTTGCAGAGCACCATGGGCACTCTCAAAGCAGCGTGAGTTGGCACAGGTGGCAGCTTGTCCCTGGGCAGCATCTTGATATTCGTGGAAATCCAGCAGGCTGCCTGCCCTTAAGGACCGAGGGCCTACCTGGCACTGCAAATGCTTCTGCCCGGAGAAACAAAACTCAGCACCCCAGGTTCATGGTCTCAGTTTGCAGAGCTCCGTGGGCACTCTCAAAGCAGCGCGAGTTGGCACAGGTGGCAGAATATCCCTGGGCAGCATCTTGATATTCGTGGAAAGCTTGCTGCCAGCCTGCACCTAAGGAACAAGGGCATACCTGGTACTGAGAGAGGCTTCTGCCCGGGAAAACAAAACCCACAGTCCTACGTTCCTGGTCTCAGTTTGCAGAGCTCCGTGGGCACCCTCATAGCAGCACGAGTTGGCCCAAGTGGCAGCTGGTCCCTGGGCAGCATCTTGATATTCGTGGAAATCCAGCCGGCAGCCTGCCCCTGAGGAACAAGGACTCTCCTGGTACTGACAAAGGCTTCTGCCCGGGGAAAGAAAACCCACCAGCCCATGTTCCACATCTCAGTTTGCAGAGCTCCATGGGCACTCTCAAAGCAGCCCAAGTTGGCACAGGTGGCAGCTTGTCCCTGGGCAGCATCTTGATATTTGTGGAAATCCTGCAGGCAGCCGGCCCCCAAGGGCCAAGGGCCAACCTGGTACTGACAAAGGCTTCTGCCAGGGGAAACAAAACCCAGCACCCCACGTTTCTGGTCTCAGTTTGCAGAGCTCCGTGGGCACCATCAAAGCAGCCCGAGTTGGCACAGGTGGCAGCTTGTCCCTGGGCAGCATCTTGATATTCGTGGAAATCCAGCAGGCAGTCGGCCCTGAAATTCCGAGGGCATACCTGGTACTGACAAATGCTTCTGCCCGGGGAAACAAAACTCACCAACGCACGTTCCTGGTCTCACTTTGCAGAGCTCCAAGGGCACTCTCAAAGCAGCGCGAGTTGGCACAGGTGGCAGCTTGTCCTTTGGCAGCATCTTGATATTCATGGAAATCCAGCAGGCTGCCTGCCCTTAAAGACCAAGGGCCTACCTGGCACTGCAAATGCTTCTGCCCAGGGAAACAAAACTCAGCACCCCAGGTTCATGGTCTCAGTTTGCAGAGCTCCATGGGCACTCTCAAAGCAGCACGAGTTGGCACAGGTGGCAGCTTGTCCCTGGGCAGCATCTTGATATTCGTGGAAATTTTCCTGCCAGCCTGCCCCTAAGGAACAAGGGCCTACCTGGCACTGAGAGAGGCTTCTGCCCGGGAAAACAAAACCCACAATCCTACGTTCCTGGTCTCAGTTTGCAGAGCTCCGTGGGCACCCTCAAAGCAGCGCGAGTTGGCACAAGTGGCAGCTTGTCCCTGGGCAGCATCTTGATATTCGTGGAAATCCTGCCGCCAGCCTGCCCCTGATGAACAAGGGCCTTCCTGGTACTGACAAAGGCTTCTGCCCAGGGAAACAAAACCCACCACCCCACGTTCCACATCTCAGTTTGCAGAGCTCCATGGGCACTCTCAAAGCAGACCGAGTTAGCACAGGTGGCAGCTTGTCCCTGGGCGGCATCTTGGTATTGGCGGAAATCCAGCAGGCAGACGGCCCCTAAGGGCCGTGGGCCTACCTGGAACAGACAAAGGCTTCTGCCCAGTTAAACAAAATTCGCCAACACACGTTCATGGTCTCAGTTTGCAGAGCTCCGAGGGTACTCTAAAATCAGCGTGAGTTGCCACAGGTGGCAGCTTGTCCCTGGGCGGCATCTTGATATTCGTCGAAATCCGGCAGGCCGACGGCCCCTAAGGACTGAGAGCTTACCTGGTACTGACAAAGGCTTCTGCCCAGGAAAAAAAAACCCACCACCCCACGTTCCGGGTCTCAGTTTGCAGAGTTCTGTGGGCACTCTTAAAGCAGCCCGAGTTGGCACAGGTGGCAGCTTGTCCCTGGGCGGCATCTTGATATTGGCGGAAATCCAGCCGGCAGCCGGCCCATAAGTGCCAAGGGCCTACCTGGTACTGACAAATGCTTCTGCCCAGGGAAACAAAACAGACCAACCCACGTTAATGGTCTCAGTTTGCAGAGCTCCATGGGCACTCTCAAGGCAGCGCGAGTTGGCACAGGTGGCAGCTTGTCCCTGGGCAGCATCTTCAGATTCGCAAAAACCCAGCAGGCAGCTGGCCCCGAAGGGCGAAGGCCTACCTGGTACTGACAAAGGCTTCTGCCCAGGTAAACTAAGCTCACCACACCACGTGCCTGGTCTCAGATTGCAGAACTCCATGGGCACACTCAAAGCAGCCTGAGTTGGCACAGGTGGCAGCTTGTCCCTGGGCGGCATCTTGATATTGGCGGAAATCCAGCAGGCAGACGGCCCCTAAGGACTGAGGGCCTACCTGATACTGACACAGATTCTGCCCCGGAATACAAAACTCACCAGCCCACGTTCCTGGTCTCAGTTGGCAGAGCTCTTTAGGCACTCTGCAAGCAGCCTGACTTGGCACTGGTGGCAGCCTGTCCCTTGGTGGCAACTTGAAATTCGTGGAAATCTAGCAACCAGCTAGCCGCAGTGGGCTGCTGTTGTGCGGGTTGCTTCTTCACCTCCTGCAAGCTGCCGGCTCTCCGTCTAGCGAAAGCGAAAGAGCCGCTACTTCGCGCACTGCTGCTTGTGCCGGTGGCGGTGCGCTCCGGAGCGCTGCTTCGGGCGAAAGACGCCGGCCAGCGGCACTTCGCTCCGGATAGCCCCGTACCTCCGTCTTCTGCCTCTCTCGTCGTCTGCATCCTAGCCAAAAGCTTCTCCATGACTTCTCGCCGAGAGAGAAAGTGTGCCAGCACTGCAAACATCTTCCGATCTTGCTTGACGAGTTCACCCAGTTCTTTGCATCTCGCAGCGCAAAGAGACCCGCAAGAGTTTCCACGGAGCGTTGCAGGAGCACTAGCAAGATGCATTGCAAAGTTGTCCAAAAACTTCTTCCATTCGCATGCTAACGTGATTTTCAAAGGCATACGAGTGGCAATCCACCATCCCGCAGCAGTAAGAGAGCTGCGCCCACAATGCTGCTGTTGTGCGGCTTGCTTCTTCACCTCCTGCAAGCTGCCGGCTCTCCGTCTAGCGAAAGCGAAAGAGCCGCTACTTCGCGCACTGCTGCTTGTGCCGGTGGCGGTGCGCTCCGGAGCGCTGCTTCGGGCGAAAGACGCCGGCCAGCGGCACTTCGCTCCGGACAGCCCCGTACCTCCGTCTTCTGCCTCTCTCGTCGTCTGCATCCTAGCCAAAAGCTTCTCCATGACTTCTCGCCGAGAGAGAAAGTGTGCCAGCACTGCAAACATCTTCCGATCTTGCTTGACGAGTTCACCCAGTTCTTTGCATCTCGCAGCGCAAAGAGACCCGCAAGAGTTTCCACGGAGCGTTGCAGGAGCACTAGCAAGATGCATTGCAAAGTTGTCCAAAAACTTCTTCCATTCGCATGCTAACGTGATTTTCAAAGGCATGCGAGTGGCAATCCACCATCCCGCAGCAGTTCGAGAGCTGCGCCCACAATGCTGCTGTTGTGCGGCTTGCTTCTTCACCTCCTGCAAGCTGCCGGCTCTCCGTCTAGCGAAAGCGAAAGAGCCGCTACTTCGCGCACTGCTGCTTGTGCCGGTGGCGGTGCGCTCCGGCGCGCTGCTTCGGGCGAAAGACGCCGGCCAGCGGCACTTCGCTCCGGACAGCCCCGTACCTCCGTCTTCTGCCTCTCTCGTCGTCTGCATCCTAGCCAAAAGCTTCTCCCTGACTTCTCGCCGAGAGAGAAAGTGTGCCAGCTCTGCAAACATCTTCCGATCTTGCTTGACGAGTTCACCCAGTTCTTTGCATCTCGCAGCGCAAAGAGACCCGCAAGAGTTTCCACGGAGCGTTGCAAGAGCACTAGCAAGATGCATTGCAAAGTTGCCAAAAAACTTCTTCCATTCGCATGCTAACGTGATTTTCAAAGGCATACGAGTGGCAATCCACCATCCCGCAGCAGTAAGAGAGCTGCGCCCACAATGCTGCTGTTGTGCGGCTTGCTTCTTCACCTCCTGCAAGCTGCCGGCTCTCCGTCTAGCGAAAGCGAAAGAGCCGCTACTTCGCGCACTGCTGCTTGTGCCGGTGGCGGTGCGCTCCGGAGCGCTGCTTCGGGCGAAAGACGCCGGCCAGCGGCACTTCGCTCCGGACAGCCCCGTACCTCCGTCTTCTGCCTCTCTCGTCGTCTGCATCCTAGCCAAAAGCTTCTCCATGACTTCTCGCCGAGAGAGAAAGTGTGCCAACACTGCAAACATCTTCCGATCTTGCTTGACGAGTTCACCCAGTTCTTTGCATCTCGCAGCGCAAAGAGACCCGCAAGAGTTTCCACGGAGCGTTGCAGGAGCACTAGCAAGATGCATTGCAAAGTTGTCCAAAAACTTCTTCCATTCGCATGCTAACGTGATTTTCAAAGGCATGCGAGTGGCAATCCACCATCCCGCAGCAGTAAGAGAGCTGCGCCCACAATGCTGCTGTTGTGCGGCTTGCTTCTTCACCTCCTGCAAGCTGCCGGCTCTCCGTCTAGCGAAAGCGAAAGAGCCGCTACTTCGCGCACTGCTGCTTGTGCCGGTGGCGGTGCGCTCCGGAGCGCTGCTTCGGGCGAAAGACGCCGGCCAGCGGCACTTCGCTCCGGACAGCCCCGTACCGCCGTCTTCTGCCTCTCTCGTCGTCTGCATCCTAGCCAAAAGCTTCTCCATGACTTCTCGCCGAGAGAGAAAGTGTGCCAGCACTGCAAACATCTTCCGATCTTGCTTGACGAGTTCACCCAGTTCTTTGCATCTCGCAGCTCAAAGAGACCCGCAAGAGTTTCCACGGAGCGTTGCAGGAGCACTAGCAAGATGCATTGCAAAGTTGTCCAAAAACTTCTTCCATTCGCATGCTAACGTGATTTTCATAGGCATACGAATGGCAATCCACCATCCCGCAGCAGTAAGAGAGCTGCGCCCTCAATGCTGCTGTTGTGCGGCTTGCTTCTTCACCTCCTGCAAGCTGCCGGCTCTCCGTCTAGCGAAAGCGAAAGAGCCGCTACTTCGCGCACTGCTGCTTGTGCCGGTGGCGGTGCGCTCCGGAGCGCTGCTTCGGGCGAAAGACGCCGGCCAGCGGCACTTCGCTCCGGATAGCCCCGTACCTCCGTCTTCTGCCTCTCTCGTCGTCTGCATCCTAGCCAAAAGCTTCTCCATGACTTCTCGCCGAGAGAGAAAGTGTGCCAGCACTGCAAACATCTTCCGATCTTGCTTGACGAGTTCACCCAGTTCTTTGCATCTCGCAGCGCAAAGAGACCCGCAAGAGTTTCCACGGAGTGTTGCAGGAGCACTAGCAAGATGCATTGCAAAGTTGTCCAAAAACTTCTTCCATTCGCATGCTAACGTGATTTTCAAAGGCATACGAGTGGCAATCCACCATCCCGCAGCAGTAAGAGAGCTGCGCCCACAATGCTGCTGTTGTGCGGCTTGCTTCTTCACCTCCTACAAGCTGCCGGCTCTCCGTCTAGCGAAAGCGAAAGAGCCGCTACTTCGCGCACTGCTGCTTGTGCCGGTGGCGGTGCGCTCCGGCGCGCTGCTTCGGGCGAAAGACGCCGGCCAGCGGCACTTCGCTCCGGACAGCCCCGTACCTCCGTCTTCTGCCTCTCTCGTCGTCTGCATCCAAGCCAAAAGCTTCTCCATGACTTTTCGCCGACAGAAATTGGGTGCCAGCACAGCAAACGTCTCCCAGTCTTGGCCCTGATTTTTGTCGTGGCTGCGCATTGTTGAAGCATGTATCTTTTTAATAAAGCGGCGAATTTATTTCGAGATGGCTATGATCTCTTCATACTTATCCTTGTGCGGTCAAGACACAGCAACAATACATTCTTGAGAAAGGAAAACATCTCGAGAGATATTCCAGTCCATCGGTGTGGCGCAGCTGCTGAAAAAGGGCAAAGCTGAAGAACCTTGCTCATCTTAATTTCTGTGCATCTCGCAGCATGCGAAGCATGAGGCAGCCGAGCACCGCGCTTTTGTGCGCTCTTAATGGAATTGCAAAAAATCCCACAGCTTTTCATCCACAAGCACAGTCAGCTGCATTCGCTTTTGCTTCTTGAAAAACTCACCGCTCTCCTTATATCGGTGTAGATCTTGATCTCTGGTTCCTGGGACTTTACCCAAGTGTTTGCTGTTTTGTACTTTCTTCTTTGGCAGTCAGGAACTTGTATATATAATCTGGTACATGTTTCTTGGAAAACATTTCCTGTCTAAAAATGATACATAGCTGCAATTTACCCGACTGTATATAACTACTCTTTTACTGTATAAAAAAGTGTATTAGAATGATACACCACCTGAATTTCAATGATTGAAAAAAGCGTCTTACTTCTTTTTCCTATTCTCTGTATTTCCTTCTCTTTGTTATGTTTCTTTGGCTATTATGTGCGTGCCCAATGGTTTTTCTGTTCCTGTTGTGGGACAGCAAATGTTCAGGCTCTTCTAATTTTGTCACTAATTAAATAATCCATCTTCCCCGCCGGAAAGATGCAGGATGTGTCTCATTTTCACTGCTCCTGTTTTGTTTCCTTATTCTTTTGAATGGCTCCCTGTCTTCCTACTCACACTCTGAGTAACGAATTTCTAATTTTCTTTCCTATCTGCCTTTATCAATTTTTCTCTGACTTGGATGCTATTGAATTAAGCCATGCCAAGTTGAAGAATTGCATCAAGAAGAGTGCTCAATGAAAAAAAAAACATTTAGTTTTGGGGTTCTATCACAGAAGAGTTCAAAGACTCTTCCCATGTGAAGAATATCTGATGAATATCTTAAAAACTATCATCTCTGTGTAAGTATTTTGCATCCAGTTCTTGCTCTAGTCCTTGCTTTGGCAAATTTGACACAAGTGAGGCATTGTGTGTTTTGCAGCTTCTAGGGAGATGGTTCCAGGTCTTGAGAAAGTCGTGGGCTTTGTCTCATCTTTAGACATCTGAAAATCACCTAGGCATCCCAAAGACTCATTAGAAATACAAATACCTGCAGGGAACCGGAGGTGAGCTTCATCTTACCATGTGTCTTGAACAGGGTGTTCTATGTGTGAAAGAGATTCTAGTCAGAATTCTGCTCAGTACAGTCCATCAAGTTGAGAGAATTGATCATTTTAATCTGGGCTTTATATCCACAGAGGCTGAAGGTGTCTCCATGCTCCAGTGCCTATCAGTCTTCTCAAATATTTCAATCCATGAGTTGAATTCTAGAAGCAAAAACTTTTCTCCAGGTGACCTTTACCAAGAGACTCAATGTTAGGTGGAATCAAACAACTCCTTTTTTATCCATTTTATCGAAAGTGATCTTAAAGATTCAATCCATATGCTTAGGTGAGAGAAATCCTACCATTGGCAGATGGCATGTATTGGCCAGTATTGACAGCAGAAAGAAGCAAAAAAGCATGCCAAAAAATGCTGAATGCAGTAAGCAGACCATCAAGCAAACCGGTGGAAAAATAGTTGCTTTGTATGTAAGATGAATCGGAGAGATACATATGGAGTTCTTCATGATGTTTTTCATTGACATTTAAACTAGGAAAGAGGTTAAAACTATGATGGAAGGGATTAATTGCTTGATGTTAGAGTATTTCTTTAGAGAGACATAACAAGTGAATACATGTTTAACCAGTTATCGGCTTCCCATCAGCAATGGGTGCACTTTAATTGCCTTTAAAAGCTGTAATGAAATACTTTTTAAAGCAATTTTTTCCCCTTATTTTTGCAAGAGCTTTTTTCTGTTATTTTTGAAAAATAGGAAAAATTTCCAGTAAAGGATCAACGGGCTGCTCTGTCATTTAATATTAGAAAACACTTATGGTATACTTTCTAGAAGAAAAAGTACCTAAAAAAAGGAGTATTCCCATTATGCTTGTAAAACGATCTTCCAACCATAAGAAAATCAAAAATTATACTATTTCAAGGATCTCACACTCCTAGAACACATTCATTTACCACACTCATAATTTATCAAACACAGCTTGTAATTAGACCTCTAAGAGTCAAACAGAGCGTTGTATCCACAGGCACTGTGAGAGCAGCCTGAGGTGGCACAGGTGGCAGGTTGTACGTGAGCTAGATCTTGATCAATGCGGCATTACAGCAGCCAACCGGGGCCTGCACGCAAGGCCCATCCAAAAAATGTGGTGAGCTTTTTCCCAGGGAAACCAAACTCACCACCTCACCTTCCTGGTCTCAGGCCCCAAATGGCCACAAAAGTACTGTGCGGGCAACAGCCCAGGAAAAAAAACTCAACACCTCACCGTCTAGGTCTCAGTTTGCAGAGCTCTGTGGGCACTGTGCAAGCACCCAACGTTGGCACAGCTATCAGCCTTTAATTGGATGGCATCCTGATTAATACAGAAATCGAGCAGGCACCAAGCATCAACGTGCTTAGGGACACCTAGGTATTGTGCATTATACTGCCCAAGGAGAAAAAAACCCACCACCCCAAGGTCTTAGTCTCAGTTTGCAGAGTTCCGTGGGCACTCTCAAAGCAGCCAGAGCTAGCACAGGTGGCAGCTTGTCCCTGAGAGGCATCTTGATATTTGTGGATATCCAGGAGGCAACAGGCCCCTTAGGGCCGAGGGCCTACCTGGTACTGACAAAGGCTTCTTCCCAGAAAAACAAAGCTCACCATCCCACGTTGCTGGTCTCAGTTTGTAGAGCTCCATGGGCACTCTCAAAGCAGCCCGAGTTGGCACAGGTGGCAGCTTGACCCGGGACGGCACCGTGATATTCGGGCAAATCCAGCGGGGAGCCGGCCGCTAAGGGTGGAGGGCCGACCTAGTACAGAGATAGTCTTCTACCCAGCAAAACAAGACACATTACCCGACGTTCCAGGCCACGGTTTGAAGAGCTCCATGGGCACTCTCAAAGCAGCCCGAGTTGGCACAGGTGGCAGCTTGTCCCTGGGCGGCATCTTGTTATTCGGGGAAATCCAGCCTGCAACCGGACCCATAGGGCCGAAGGCCTACCTGGTACTGACAAAGGCTTCTGCCGGGAAAACAAAACTCAGAACCCCACGGTCCCGGTCTCAGTTTGCAGAGCTCCATGGGCACTCTCAAAGCAGCCCGAGTTGGCACAGGTGGCAGAATATCCCTGGGCGGCATCTTGAAATTCGTGGAAATCCAGCAGGCAGACTGCCTCTAAGGGCCGAGGTCCTACTTGCTACTGACAAAGGGTTCTGCCCGGGAAAAAAAAAAACCCGAAACCCCACATACTTTGGCTCAGTTTGAAGAGATCCGTGGGCACTCTCAAAGCAGCGTGAGTTGGCACAGGTGGCAGCTTGTCCCTGGGCGGCATCTTGATATTCGTGGAAGTCTTGCTGCCAGCCTGCCCCTAAGGGCCGAGGGCCTACCTGGTACTTACAATGGCTTCTGCCCGGGGAAACATAACCCATAACCCCATGTACCCTGTCTCAGTTTTTAGAGCTCCGTGGGCACCCTCAAAGCAGCCCGAGCTGGCACAGGTGGCAGCTTGTCCCTGGGCAGCATCTTGATATTCGTGGAAATTCAGCAGGCAGCCTGCCCCTAAGGAACAAGGGCCTACCTGGTACTGAGAGAGGCTTCTGCCCGAGAAAACAAAACCCACAACCCTAGGTTATGGTCTCAGTTTGCAGAGCTCCGTGGGCACCCCAAAGCAGCGCAAGTTGGCCCAAGTGGCAGCTTGTCCCTGGGCAGCATCTTGATATTCGTGGAAATCCAGCAGGCAGACGGCCCTGAAGTTCCGAGAGCCTGCCTGGTACTGACAAATGCTTCTGCCCGGGGAAACAAAACTCACCAAGGCAAGTTCCTGGTCTAACTTTGCAGAGCTCCATGGGCACTCTCAAAGCAGCACGAGT
Source organism: Motacilla alba alba (assembly GCF_015832195.1). Lineage (NCBI taxonomy): Eukaryota > Metazoa > Chordata > Aves > Passeriformes > Motacillidae > Motacilla > Motacilla alba. Next base: position 130,157 of record NW_024037762.1, read on the forward strand.
TGGCACAGGTGGCAGCTTGTCCCTGGGCGGCATCTTGATATTCGTGGAAATCCAGCAGGCAGACTGCCTCTAAGGGCTGAGGGCCTACTTCGTACTGACAAAGGCTTCTGCCCGGGAAAACAAAACCCGAAATCCCACATACTTTGGCTCAGTTTGAAGAGCTCCGTGGGCACTCTCAAAGCAGCCCAAGTTGGCACAAGTGGCAGCTTGTCCCTGGGCAGCATTTTGATATTCGTGGAAATCCTGCAGGCAGCTGGCCCCCAAGGGCCAAGGGCCGACCTGGTACTGACAAAGGCTTCTGCCCGGGAAAACAAAACTCAGAACACCACGTTTCTGGTCTCAGTTTGCAGAGCTCCATGGGCACTCTCAAAGCAGCCCGAGTTGGCACAGGTGGCAGCTTGACCCGGGACGGCACCGTGATATTCGGGCAAATCCAGCGGGGAGCCGGCCGCTAAGGGTGGAGGGCCGACCTAGTACAGAGATAGTCTTCTACCCAGCAAAACAAGACACATTACCCGACGTTCCAGGCCACGGTTTGAAGAGCTCCATGGGCACTCTCAAAGCAGCCCGAGTTGGCACAGGTGGCAGCTTGTCCCTGGGCGGCATCTTGTTATTCGGGGAAATCCAGCTGCAACCGGACCCATAGGGCCGAAGGCCTACCTGGTACTGACAAAGGCTTCTGCCGGGAAAACAAAACTCAGAACCCCACGGTCCCGGTCTCAGTTTGCAGAGCTCCATGGGCACTCTCAAAGCAGCCCGAGTTGGCACAGGTGGCAGAATATCCCTGGGCGGCATCTTGAAATTCGTGGAAATCCAGCAGGCAGCCAGCCATGAAGGGCCGAGGGCCTACCTGGTACTGACAAAGGCTTCTGCCGAGGAAAAAACAAAACTCACCATCCCACGCTCCTGGTTTCTGTTTGTAGAGCACCATGGGTACTCTCAAAGCAGCCCAAGTTGGCACAGGTGGCAGCTTGTCCCTGGGCGGCATCTAGATATGCGTGGAAATCCAGCAGGCAGACTGCCTCTAAGGGCCGAGGTCCTACTTGCTACTGACAAAGGGTTCTGCCCGGGAAAAAAAAAAAACCCGAAACCCCACATACTTTGGCTCAGTTTGAAGAGATCCGTGGGCACTCTCAAAGCAGCGTGAGTTGGCACAGGTGGCAGCTTGTCCCTGGGCGGCATCTTGATATTCGTGGAAGTCTTGCTGCCAGCCTGCCCCTAAGGGCCGAGGGCCTACCTGGTACTTACAATGGCTTCTGCCCGGAAAAACATAACCCATAACCCCATGTACCTGGTCTCAGTTTTAGAGCTCCGTGGGCACCCTCAAAGCAGCCCGAGCTGGCACAGGTGGCAGCTTGTCCCTGGGCAGCATCTTGATATTCGTGGAAATTCAGCAGGCAGCCTGCCCCTAAGGAACAAGGGCCTACCTGGTACTGAGAGAGGCTTCTGCCCGAGAAAACAAAACCCACAACCCTAGGTTATGGTCTCAGTTTGCAGAGCTCCGTGGGCACCCCAAAGCAGCGCGAGTTGGCCCAAGTGGCAGCTTGTCCCTGGGCAGCATCTTGATATTCGTGGAAATCCAGCAGGCAGCCGGCCCTGAATTTCCAAGGCCTGCCTGGTACTGACAAAGGCTTCTGCCCGGGGAAACAAAACTCACCAACCCCACGTTCCTGGTCTCAGTTTGCAGAGCTCCATGGGCACTCTCAAAGCAGCCCGAGTTGGCACAGGTGGCAGCTTGTCCCTGGGCGGCATCTTGATATTCGTGGAAATCCAGCAGGCAGACTGCCTCTAAGGGCTGAGGGCCTACTTCGTACTGACAAAGGCTTCTGCCCGGGAAAACAAAACCCGAAACCCCACATACTTTGGCTCAGTTTGAAGAGCTCCGTGGGCACTCTCAAAGCAGCCCGAGTTGGCACAGGTGGCAGCTTGTCCCTGGGCAGCATTTTGATATTCGTGGAAATCCTGCAGGCAGCTGCCCCCAAGGGCCAAGGGCCGACCTGGTACTGACAAAGGGAAAACAAAACCAGAACACCACGTTTCTGGTCTCAGTTTGCAGAGCACCATGGGCACTCTCAAAGCAGCGCGAGTTGGCACAGGTGGCAGCTTGTCCCTGGGCAGCATCTTGATATTCGTGGAAATCCAGCAGGCTGCCTGCCCTTAAGGAACAAGGGCGTACCTGGCACTTCAAATGCTTCTGCCCGGAGAAACAAAACTCAGCACCCCAGGTTCATGGTCTCAGTTTGCAGAGCTCCATGGGCACTCTCAAAGCAGCACGAGTTGGCACAGGTGGCAGCTTGTCCCTGGGCAGCATCTTGATATTCGTGGAAATCCAGCAGGCAGCCTGCCCCTAAGGAACAAGGGCCTACCTGGTACTGACAAAGGCTTCTGCCCGGGAAAACAAAACCCACAACCCTACCTTCCTGGTCTCAGTTTGCAGAGCTCCGTGGGCACCCTCAAAGCAGCGTGAGTTGGCACAAGTGGCAGCTTGTCCCTGGGCAGCATCTTGATATTCGTGGAAATCCAGCCGGCAGCCTGCCCCCTGAGGAACAAGGGCCTTCCTGGTACTGACAAAGGCTTCTGCCCAGGGAAACAAAACCCTCCACCACCCCACGTTCCACATCTCAGTTTGCAGAGCACCGTGGGCACTCTCAAACCAGCCCGAGTTGGCACAGGTGGCAGCTTGTCCCTGGGCGGCATCTTGATATTCGTGGAAATCCAGCAGGCAGCCTGCCCCTCCGTGGAACAAGGGCCGACCTGACACTGACAAACTGACAAAGGCTTCTGACCGGGAAAACAATACTCAGAACACCACTTTCCTGGTCCCAGTTTGCAGAGCTCCATGGGCACTCTCAAAGCAGCCCGAGTTGGCACAGGTGGCAGCTTGTCCCTGGGCAGCATCTTGATATTCGTGGAAATCCAGCAGGCAGACTGCCCATAAGGAACAAGGACCCTCCTGGTACTGACAAAGGCTTCTGCCCTGGAAAACAAAACCCAGCACCCCACGTTTCTGGTCTCAGTTTGCAGAGCACCATGGGCACTCTCAAAGCAGCGTGAGTTGGCACAGGTGGCAGCTCCTCCGTGGGCAGCATCCTGATATTCGTGGAAATTCAGCAGGCTGACGGCCCTGAAAGACCGTGGGCCTACCTGGTACTGACAAATACTTCTGCCCGGGAAAACAAAACTCAGCACCCCACGGTCCTGGTCACAGTTTGCAGAGCTCCGTGGGCACTCTCAAAGCAGCGTGACTTGGCAAAGGTGGCAGCTTGTCCCTGGGCGGAAACTTGATTTTCGTGGAAATCCTGGTGCCAGCCTCCCCCAAAGGGCCGCGGGCCTACCTGGTCCTGCAAATGTTTCTGCCCGGGAAAACAACACCGACAAACCCACGTTCCTGGTCTCAGTTTGAAGAACTCCGTGGGCACTCTCAAAGCAGCCCGAGTTGGCACAGGTGGCAGAATACCCCTGGGCAGCATTTTGATATTCGGGGAAATCTTGCTTCCAGGCTGTCCCTAAGGAACAAGGGCCTACTTGGTACTGACAAAGGCTTCTGCCCTGGAAAACAAAACCCAGCACCCCACGTTTCTGGTCTCAGTTTGCAGAGCACCATGGGCACTCTCAAAGCAGCGTGAGTTGGCACAGGTGGCAGCTTGTCCCTGGGCAGCATCTTGATATTCGTGGAAATCCAGCAGGCTGCCTGCCCTTAAGGACCGAGGGCCTACCTGGCACTGCAAATGCTTCTGCCCGGAGAAACAAAACTCAGCACCCCAGGTTCATGGTCTCAGTTTGCAGAGCTCCGTGGGCACTCTCAAAGCAGCGCGAGTTGGCACAGGTGGCAGAATATCCCTGGGCAGCATCTTGATATTTGTGGAAATCCTGCAGGCAGCCGGCCCCAAAGGGCCAAGGGCCAACCTGGTACTGACAAAGGCTTCTGCCAGGGGAAACAAAACCCAGCACCCCACGTTTCTGGTCTCAGTTTGCAGAGCTCCGTGGGCACCATCAAAGCAGCCCGAGTTGGCACAGGTGGCAGCTTGTCCCTGGGCAGCATCTTGATATTCGTGGAAATCCAGCAGGCAGTCGGCCCTGAAATTCCGAGGGCTCTACCTGGTACTGACAAATGCTTCTGCCCGGGGAAACAAAACTCACCAACGCACGTTCCTGGTCTCACTTTGCAGAGCTCCAAGGGCACTCTCAAAGCAGCGCGAGTTGGCACAGGTGGCAGCTTGTCCTTTGGCAGCATCTTGATATTCATGGAAATCCAGCAGGCTGCCTGCCCTTAAAGACCAAGGGCCTACCTGGCACTGCAAATGCTTCTGCCCAGGGAAACAAAACTCAGCACCCCAGGTTCATGGTCTCAGTTTGCAGAGCTCCATGGGCACTCTCAAAGCAGCCCGAGTTGGCACAGGTGGCAGCTTGTCCCTGGGCAGCATCTTGATATTCGTGGAAATCTTCCTGCCAGCCTGCCCCTAAGGAACAAGGGCCTACCTGGCACTGAGAGAGGCTTCTGCCCGGGAAAACAAAACCCACAATCCTACGTTCCTGGTCTCAGTTTGCAGAGCTCCGTGGGCACCCTCAAAGCAGCGCGAGTTGGCACAAGTGGCAGCTTGTCCCTGGGCAGCATCTTGATATTCGTGGAAATCCAGCCGGCAGCCTGCCCCTGATGAACAAGGGCCTACCTGGTACTGACAAAGGCTTCTGCCCAGGGAAACAAAACCCACCACCCCACGTTCCACATCTCAGTTTGCAGAGCTCCATGGGCACTCTCAAAGCAGACCGAGTTAGCACAGGTGGCAGCTTGTCCCTGGGCGGCATCTTGGTATTGGCGGAAATCCAGCAGGCAGACGGCCCCTAAGGGCCGTGGGCCTACCTGGAACAGACAAAGGCTTCTGCCCAGTTAAACAAAATTCGCCAACACACGTTCATGGTCTCAGTTTGCAGAGCTCCATGGGTACTCTAAAATCAGCGTGAGTTGCCACAGGTGGCAGCTTGTCCCTGGGCGGCATCTTGATATTCGTCGAAATCCGGCAGGCCGACGGCCCCTAAGGACTGAGAGCCTACCTGGTACTGACAAAGGCTTCTGCCCAGGAAAAAAAACCCACCACCCCACGTTCCGGGTCTCAGTTTGCAGAGCTCTGTGGGCACTCTTAAAGCAGCCCGAGTTGGCACAGGTGGCAGCTTGCCCCTGGGCGGCATCTTGATATTGGCGGAAATCCAGCCGGCAGCCGGCCCATAAGTGCCAAGGGCCTACCTGGTACTGACAAATGCTTCTGCCCAGGGAAACAAAACAGACCAACCCACGTTAATGGTCTCAGTTTGCAGAGCTCCATGGGCACTCTCAAGGCAGCGCGAGTTGGCACAGGTGGCAGCTTGTCCCTGGGCAGCATCTTCAGATTCGCAAAAACCCAGCAGGCAGCTGGCCCCGAAGGGCGAAGGCCTACCTGGTACTGACAAAGGCTTCTGCCCAGGTAAACTAAGCTCACCACACCACGTGCCTGGTCTCAGATTGCAGAACTCCATGGGCACACTCAAAGCAGCCTGAGTTGGCACAGGTGGCAGCTTGTCCCTGGGCGGCATCTTGATATTGGCGGAAATCCAGCAGGCAGACGGCCCCTAAGGACTGAGGGCCTACCTGATACTGACACAGCTTCTGCCCCGGAATACAAAACTCACCAGCCCACGTTCCTGGTCTCAGTTGGCAGAGCTCTTTAGGCACTCTGCAAGCAGCCTGACTTGGCACTGGTGGCAGCCTGTCCCTTGGTGGCAACTTGAAATTCGTGGAAATCTAGCAACCAGCTAGCCGCAGTGGGCTGGTGTTGTGCGGCTTGCTTCTTCACCTCCTGCAAGCTGCCGGCTCTCCGTCTAGCGAAAGCGAAAGAGCCGCTACTTCGCGCACTGCTGCTTGTGCCGGTGGCGGTGCGCTCCGGAGCGCTGCTTCGGGCGAAAGACGCCGGCCAGCGGCACTTCGCTCCGGATAGCCCCGTACCTCCGTCTTCTGCCTCTCTCGTCGTCTGCATCCTAGCCAAAAGCTTCTCCATGACTTCTCGCCGAGAGAGAAAGTGTGCCAGCACTGCAAACATCTTCCGATCTTGTTTGACGAGTTCACCCAGTTCTTTGCATCTCGCAGCTCAAAGAGACCCGCAAGAGTTTCCACGGAGCGTTGCAGGAGCACTAGCAAGATGCATTGCAAAGTTGTCCAAAAACTTCTTCCACTCGCATGCTAACGTGATTTTCATAGGCATACGAATGGCAATCCACCATCCCGCAGCAGTAAGAGAGCTGCGCCCTCAATGCTGCTGTTGTGCGGCTTGCTTCTTCACCTCCTGCAAGCTGCCGGCTCTCCGTCTAGCGAAAGCGAAAGAGCCGCTTCTTCGCGCACTGCTGCTTGTGCCGGTGGCGGTGCGCTCCGGAGCGCTGCTTCGGGCGAAAGACGCCGGCCAGCGGCACTTCGCTCCGGACAGCCCCGTACCTCCGTCTTCTGCCTCTCTCGTCGTCTGCATCCAAGCCAAAAGCTTCTCCATGACTTCTCGCCGAGAGAGAAAGTGTGCCAGCACTGCAAACATCTACCGATCTTGCTTGACGAGTTCACCCAGTTCTTTGCATCTCGCAGCGCAAAGAGACCCGCAAGAGTTTCCACGGAGTGTTGCAGGAGCACTAGCAAGATGCATTGCAAAGTTGTCCAAAAACTTCTTCCATTCGCATGCTAACGTGATTTTCAAAGGCATACGAGTGGCAATCCACCATCCCGCAGCAGTAAGAGAGCTGCGCCCACAATGCTGCTGTTGTGCGGCTTGCTTCTTCACCTCCTGCAAGCTGCCGGCTCTCCGTCTAGCGAAAGCGAAAGAGCCGCTTCTTCGCGCACTGCTGCTTGTGCCGGTGGCGGTGCGCTCCGGAGCGCTATTTCGGGCGAAAGACGCCGGCCAGCGGCACTTCGCTCCGGACAGCCCCGTACCTCCGTCTTCTGCCTCTCTCGTCGTCTGCATCCTAGCCTAAAGCTTCTCCATGACTTCTCGCCGAGAGAGAAAGTGTGCCAGCACTGCAAACATCTACCGATCTTGTTTGACGAGTTCACCCAGTTCTTTGCATCTCGCAGCGCAAAGAGACCCGCAAGAGTTTCCACGGAGTGTTGCAGGAGCACTAGCAAGATGCATTGCAAAGTTGTCCAAAAACTTCTTCCATTCGCATGCTAACGTGATTTTCAAAGGCATACGAATGGCAATCCACCATCCCGCAGCAGTAAGAGAGCTGCGCCCACAAGGCTGCTGTTGTGCGGCTTGCTTCTTCACCTCCTGCAAGCTGCCGGCTCTCCGTCTACCGAAGGCGAAAGAGCCGCTACTTCGCGCACTGCTGCTTGTGCCGGTGGCGGTGCGCTCCGGAGCGCTGCTTCGGGCGAAAGACGCCCGCGAGCGGCACTTCGCTCCGGACAGCTCCGTACCTCCGTCTTCTGCCTCTCTCGTCGTCTGCATTCTAGCCAAAAGCTTCTCCATGACTTCTCGCCGAGAGAGAAAGTGTGCCAGCACTGCAAACATCTTCCGATCTTGCTTGACGAGTTCACCCAGTTCTTTGCATCTCGCAGCGCAAAGAGACCCGCAAGAGTTTCCACGGAGTGTTGCAGGAGCACTAGCAAGATGCATTGCAAAGTTGTCCAAAAACTTCTTCCACTCGCATGCTAACGTGATTTTCAAAGGCATACGAGTGGCAATCCACCATCCCGCAGCAGTAAGAGAGCTGCGCCCACAATGCTGCTGTTGTGCGGCTTGCTTCTTCACCTCCTGCAAGCTGCCGGCTCTCCGTCTAGCGAAAGCGAAAGAGCCGCTTCTTCGCGCACTGCTGCTTGTGCCGGTGGCGGTGCGCTCCGGAGCGCTGCTTCGGGCGAAAGACGCTGGCCAGCGGCACTTCGCTCCGGACAGCCCCGTACCTCCGTCTTCTGCCTCTCTCGTCGTCTGCATCCAAGCCAAAAGCTTCTCCATGACTTCTCGCCGAGAGAGAAAGTGTGCCAGCACTGCAAACATCTTCCGATCTTGCTTGACGAGTTCACCCAGTTCTTTGCATCTCGCAGCGCAAAGAGACCCGCAAGAGTTTCCACGGAGTGTTGCAGGAGCACTAGCAAGATGCATTGCAAAGTTGTCCAAAAACTTCTTCCACTCGCATGCTAACGTGATTTTCAAAGGCATACGAGTGGCAATCCACCATCCCGCAGCAGTAAGAGAGCTGCGCCCACAATGCTGCTGTTGTGCGGCTTGCTTCTTCACCTCCTGCAAGCTGCCGGCTCTCCGTCTAGCGAAAGCGAAAGAGCCGCTTCTTCGCGCACTGCTGCTTGTGCCGGTGGCGGTGCGCTCCGGAGCGCTGCTTCGGGCGAAAGACGCTGGCCAGCGGCACTTCGCTCCGGACAGCCCCGTACCTCCGTCTTCTGCCTCTCTCGTCGTCTGCATCCAAGCCAAAAGCTTCTCCATGACTTCTCGCCGAGAGAGAAAGTGTGCCAGCACTGCAAACATCTTCCGATCTTGTTTGACAAGTTCACCCAGTTCTTTGCATCTCGCAGCGCAAAGAGACCCGCAAGAGTTTCCACGGAGTGTTGCAGGAGCACTAGCAAGATGCATTGCAAAGTTGTCCAAAAACTTCTTCCATTCGCATGCTAACGTGATTTTCAAAGGCATACGAGTGGCAATCCACCATCCCGCAGCAGTAAGAGAGCTGCGCCCACAAGGCTGCTGTTGTGCGGCTTGCTTCTTCACCTCCTGCAAGCTGCCGGCTCTCCGTCTACCGAAGGCGAAAGAGCCGCTTCTTCGCGCACTGCTGCTTGCGCCGGTGGCGGTGCGCTCCGGAGCGCTGCTTCGGGCGAAAGACGCCGGCCAGCGGCACTTCGCTCCGGACAGCCCCGTACCTCCGTCTTCTGCCTCTCTCGTCGTCTGCATCCTAGCCAAAAGCTTCTCCATGACTTCTCACCAGAGAGAGAAAGTGTGCCAGCACTGCAAACATCTTCCGATCTTGCTTGACGAGTTCACCCAGTTCTTTGCATCTCGCAGCGCAAAGAGACCCGCAAGAGTTTCCACGGAGCGTGCAGA